>NW_021152323.1:0-424 GCF_002837175.3 Physeter macrocephalus | reverse complement strand
TTAGGGTTAGGGTCGAGATTGGGGTACGGTTACGTGTTAGGGGGAGTGTACGGGCCTGGGGACGGGTTATCGTTAGGGTAGGGCTGAGGGTTCCGGCTACGGCTGAGGCTTCGGGCTCAGGCTCAGGGGTCGGGCTAGGGTTAGGGTTAGGCCCGGCTTAGGGTTAGGGTCGAGATTGGGGTACGGATACGTGTTAGGGTGAGTGTACGGGCCAGGGGACGGGTTATCGTTAGGGTACGGCTGAGGGTTCAGGCTACGGCTGAGGCTTCGGGCCCAGGCTCAGGGGTCGGGCTAGGGTTAGGGTTAGGCCCGGCTTAGGGTTAGGGTCGAGATTGGGGTACGGATACGTGTTAGGGTGAGTGTACGGGCCAGATGACGGCTTATCGTTAGGGTACGGCTGAGGGTTCAGGCTACGGCTTAGGCT
>NW_021152322.1:0-2464 GCF_002837175.3 Physeter macrocephalus | reverse complement strand
AAAATAGAGCGACTGCACCATTTGGACCAGCAGCGCACTAGAACAAGTCCCGCTCCCAACAGAGATTCAGTTCCCACTTTCCACCTGTCCCACGGTGTCCATACCCGGTTAGCCGCTGCCGTCATCAAAGGTGTTTTCGTAACCGCAGTCAGTAGCACATTTCCGTCCAACCTTAACACCTTGTGTGCGCGGGTACAAAACCTGTATCGATACGGTAGTCGGCCGTCAATCCAAAGCTGCGATTGATGAAAATATGACCGTACATGTCTCCTGTCCAGTAGCACATTGTCCCAGTTTGCCGAATGAAGCCACAAGTTCTTGCACAGGAAAAGACGATTTACTCGTAGTCGACGGCATGGAATATTCTATTGCCTTCGCGCAAAACGCTGGCCAGCGAATTATCTGTTTCCTTGTCACTTGACGCTATTTTTCCTGGAAGAGACACCAGTGCGATTTACACGCAGGACCACCCTGCGAGCGTGCTGCCCTCGAGTCTCCGGAGCATACGTTCTCGTGTTCAGAGAAAGCGTATCATGTGGGAGCATAGGCAAGAGTTTTGTTTGCAAGACACAACAGAAAGTCGTAATAGGCATAGGAGCCTGCAAATGATGTGTAGTGTTCGCCACCAGCCGCACGCCCTCCGCTACGATGTCTCCGATGAAAGCTTCGCCACATTTCCATCGTACTTAAGACATATCCGCTCAGTGGTCGTTGCAGTACCCCTACGTACGGGCGCCAGTGCCCGTATCAGGTGACTTCCACGTTATCATACACAGGTGGTGTAGAACAGCTAACACAGCACAGGTTGCCATTGCACAACTGACTAGAGTGGAAAGGCACACAAGTCCGCAGCACTCTGTGGAAGGTGGAGGTAGCAATCTCGTTCTCCACATAGCATAAGGATTAATGCCACTATTGCTCATCCCTTTCTTGTGTCGCTTCCTGCGTCGTATAGGGCTCCCAGCCAGCGTTGTGCTTCCACACTCTTACTCTTGGATTTCTTTACTAACGAGAGTTTACACACATTACATCCTTTGCACCAATGTTTTCCCCGGACGGCAAAATGCACATGTGGTCTCCGTACACCAGTGTTTGATGTCTTGGATCAATGTGGCAGCAAAGGGGAGTCCCCGGAGTCCCTCGATGGAGATACACGAACAAGGGATGCCCAACACGGAGGGAAACTCATCTATGCAGAGATAATATCTTCTCTCTTCATCTTGTTAAGCGCTTCCGCTCTGCTCAGCATGAGCAAGAAAAGTAGCTCCCCACCAACGACGTGAATCGGAGCAAGGGTGGCGACTTGATAATCTAGGCAGCAGGTTGTGTGAAACTGGAGTGCAGTGGGAGCGGGCACACGGTTGTGGCAGCAAGAGTTGTCGAACTGCGTACGCTATGAATATAACTCGTTCTACTTCAGCACCAGCATACTATACCGATGGAGCACTCGAAGGCCAAAACTCGCCCTTGTGCTCCTGTTTGTCAGCAGCATGCCAGCCTCTACCCTGAAGGAGAGAGGTCGATGGTCTGCAGAGATGTGCCTCAGAACAGACGAACAACAGAAAACCTTCGTGCGCAGTGGGGAGCAAGTGTGGTTTATGCACTAAGCGGCCAGACCGCGATTGGGAGGGCAGTACAATGGGCCCCACGAGAGAATAAGCAGTCTTAGCGAGAGCAAACATACGGCGTTAAAGTAAATCGTCTTTCTTTGACAGTGCCCAATGTTTTCTTGCGTACGACCTAACTGTGTCATACTGCTAAAATTATCCATGCGCGCTTGTACCTTGGGGATGTATGTGAAACCTTGACTGCATGGCTATTTCACGTGACAGGATTCTCCCATCATTCCCCATGACTTCTGGAACGGTGCTGTCAAGAGCATGTGAGAGGCGCATTGACCTAGTCGCAGGTGGAAAGACCGCTGAATGGGAGCGGACCAGGTGCGTCGCACGTCCCGTGGATGCTCCAGTATGAGATGCACTGAAACCCGTTGTACATACATAGTATCTTATTTTGCCCTTGTGAGCAGCGAAGGAAGTAAAAAAGTCAGTTGCCCACCGTGTGCAAGAGGGAACACAAGGAGAAGAGACTATCGCATAGATGGCGTAGGGAGGGTATAGATTTACAAACAGGATTCTGACCTTACGTATTTCTGCTTCTGTGTAGAGCTGACAAATTCTGCGTCCATATTGAAGGTGTCAGCCGAACCATAATCGCAGCCGGTGTGACTTCATCACACGTTGGACATGGTTACTTGTCTTCTTTGGCCACACTATGCCAAGCCATTCGCAAAAAATGGCGAATTGGAAATTTTCCTCTTCTGCTCAGACGATCCAGCATTTTAGACCTCCGTTGCACACTCCGAGGCAGAAAAGCAGGAAAGACTGAGTACTTTTAATCAGCTTCGCATTCCAGCGCCCCGTCAGTAATTCGTGATTTTTAAATGGGCTTTCTATTGCTAATC
>NW_021152321.1:2093-2465 GCF_002837175.3 Physeter macrocephalus | reverse complement strand
AAATGCAAGTGATGCGTATATGTTGATTTCATATTCTGCAAACAAACTTTTCTAAGTTGTTTTATTAGTTCTAATAAATTTTTTGTGAAATATTTAACATTTTCTACATCTTTTTCAATAGTTTCCCTTTCAGCCTAAGTGTATCCTTAAATCTAGGGGATATTTTGACCTCCACCTTAGGCTTTCATCTTAATTCTCAACTTCTTCAGAGTCTTACTTGCTTAGTATTCTCCTTATTGGTTGCCACTTTGGAGAACCTAACACAATGTTCTACTCAAGGTGAGACCTCTTTTCTCTTCCACCTCTGAACCTGAATGTCACTTACTACTTACTTCATTCTCTTAGAACTTAGCATTCGAAGTTTAAACGGTG
>NW_021152321.1:0-450 GCF_002837175.3 Physeter macrocephalus | reverse complement strand
TATGAACTTTGATCCCTACTTCACACCATATAAACAATTAACTGAATGTAGATCAAAACATAAATCTCTAAAACTTGGACAAAATCTTTTTGACTTTGTGTTAAGCAAAGGTTTCCTAGAGATGACACCAAAAACAAGATCCATAAAAGAAAAAAAGTGATACATTGGGTTTCATCTTTGGAAGCCATTATTAATAAAAGAAAGCCACAGGTTGGAAGAAAATATTTACAAATTATATACCTGAAAAGACTTGTGTCTCTAACACGTATAGAACTCTCAAAACTCAGTAACTAGAAAAATTTTTTAAATTAACAATATGGGTAACAATATTTAAAAAGAGATCCTTCCAAGGAGGTGTACGGATGCAAATAAGCACATGAAGATGCTCACTGTAATCAATGATTAGCTAAATGAAAATGAAAGCCCCAGGAGATACCACTACACACCTAT
>NW_021152319.1:1526-2465 GCF_002837175.3 Physeter macrocephalus | reverse complement strand
GGTTCCCCTGCATCGGCAGGCGGACTCGCAACCACTGCGCCACCAGGGACGTCCGCAACTCGCTATTTTGTGAGCTGGCCGCAATACCGCAGGATTGCTTCAGGCCCTATTGTGCTTCCGGGGCGGGCAGCCTGATCCTTTGGTTAATTCCTCTTCCTGATTGGAAATTAGAGTGACATGTACCTGTCCAAACACCTAGAGCTAGTCTCTCATTGGTTCCCCCTATTCCAGTTCCTGCCCCAGACCAATTGCAGACTGTATGAAACTGGAGTGTAAGGCGCTGATTCTCCAAGTGGGGAGATTGTTAGTAAAGCGGCTGGAATGGCGAACGCGAGCACCAGGAGATGAAAAATGAGGTGCGCTTTAGAAATCTTTCCCGATCACACGGTGTACCATCCCCTGGGATACCCATGAGAGGTTTCCCTGTAGGAAGGTTGCCTTGAACCTGGAGAGGTGGGACCCATGGAATGGGTAACACGCAGTATTGCTTTAAAGGGTCTGCATTTGCTCACCCAACCTCACCAATCCTCCCAGCCCCAGGAGTATCCGGCGTTATTTGTGTTGCAGCTGTGGATGTAGATGTGGTCAATCCTGGTTGCATCACAGCCCCTGAACGCATTTTGGAAGAATTTCCCTCTCTTGGGCCGTGCTTGTTTTTTTTCTTCTTTTTGAAATGTAGTTTTATAATGGGGTTTAGCTGATTTTCACTGCTGTGTTTATGCCGCTTTTCACACACTTGATTCACTTACAGAGAGATATCAATACTTAGCTTTCAAGATGCTTTCGAGTCTGATATATTCTTCTGCGGTGAATAGGGGCTGTTGAATCCTGTTCATTGAGCAAGGAGTAGGTCGTGGCTGTTACATATTTGATTTTTGGAACGGTATCTGTGCTAATTTCAAAGTCGTGTTTGATGCACCAGGCCACCTCACCTTTCCC
>NW_021152319.1:0-588 GCF_002837175.3 Physeter macrocephalus | reverse complement strand
GTAGAGCTTGTTTTTCATTCCTTTCCCCCCTTCCCTTTCATTCTACCGACAAATGCCCACGATTGCACAACCGGCTGTTGAGTGTGCGGACTTCCCCAGGTGGGGAGTGTCTAAGGAATGAGGCTGGAGCGGGGACCCCTTCCCCAGGACATGTGGAGATGGGGTGACTTTTCCAAACTCTTCCCGCCCCTCCGGCCCCCCATCATCTGGGGTTCTGTCCGGACGCCACGGGGCTTTCATCGGTACGGGGCTCGGGGGCCGCCCTGCACGGAGCAGCCCTGATCCCGCCCCTGCAGCGCCGCCTGCTGGTGTCTCCGTTCTGCGTCGGGCACAGTCTCTACCTTCCCCGCTGCCTGGGGTGCTCTGTCTCCACAGGGTCCTGCGATCAGCTCCTCCCCCCAACCGCCATCACGCCCAGGTCCACACCCCTCGTCCAGCCTCAGGGATGACCCAGGACTGGGCTCCCCCCCTGCCCACCCCCGGTCGGTGTCCTCAGTCCACCTGTGCAGACAGGTGAGGACCCCCTGTAGGGGCCCCCAAACACTTCTCCCCTCCATCCTCCCCGGGCTCGGCCCAGGTCCTGTCGGG
>NW_021152318.1:1503-2465 GCF_002837175.3 Physeter macrocephalus | reverse complement strand
CTACTGCACTCACTGTTGCTGTACTTTGACTGCCATGTTGCTTCCAGTCCAACGTACATAAGTGAGTCTGCTGTCCTGCTCGCTGCTTCCGACGAGCTGTAGATTGCTAGTAGAGAGACAACCTTGGAACGAGGCAGGGATGGCTCCGCACTATGTGTGCGTGGGAAGGTTGTTGCTCGTCTAGTTGCAAGTGTGGGCCGATGACACATCTACGGTATTGAGTGTCTCCAGAAGATGGCAGTGCCAACAGACCGGCGAGAGCAAGTACACTCTCTACTGTGATTACATGACCCCACGAATGTGTGCCTTCTTTTCGTTCCTGACAGTGCTGGCGATATACAGCAGATATCTCGCAACTGTTAGGGCCCATACCTGCTTGTGAATGTCTGGTGGTAACATCGAATGGAACGAAACTATGGAAAACATTCAGCTGTCGAAATTCCTAGACTGTGCTTGGCCAACGCAGCGTCCAAACAAATATATGTCTTACGAGAGCCTGAAGCCTCTCCTTCTCCCGCTGCTTTTGCTCGGGAGTGAGCAACAAGGTGCCGTCCATGCCAAAGCAGGCTCCATCGCCGACGCCTCCTCTAGTGCTCTACGGTCGTCACAGCAACAGTTAAAGAATATGTAAGATATACGCATTTAGGCGTCACCGATATAATGGAAACAGGGAGAGGTACCTACACCGAATCATTAAACCCACCAATAAAGCCAAAATTCGAGTGGACAGGTACTCAGAAAAAAGCGGTCGTATGCGACAACAGTCAACGAGTGCAGCCGCATTCTTCCTTTTAACGTAAGTAGCACCGCAACGGCGACAGCAGCAGCGAAACGCGGAGCACGGCCAGCAGCAGATCAGCCAGAACCAGCTTACACAGCAGCGTAAGTAATGTCCATGACTCACGCTGCCGACTCCAACGTCAAAGTAGACGGGAGCGGCCAGGCGGTGGCGCATGCAGAGC
>NW_021152318.1:0-990 GCF_002837175.3 Physeter macrocephalus | reverse complement strand
GTGAAAAGCAAGAATGACTGTGTGGTCCTGCAGGACACGCACAGAAAAAGCCGGTGTCCACCACCCTGCTCCTCCCCCGCCATTCGTTACCACGTTGGTGCCGGGAGTGTTACGACGGGCATTTCTGCAGGCAGCGCTGTTGCAGTAAACGTTGCCGCCTCGTGCAGCTCCCGTGAACACACGCCTCCAGCCAGCACCGCTGCGGTCGACTTTGATGGCTTCGGTGTTTCTGCAGTAGACAGGGTGGCTAGTGTTCCTGCTGCAGGAACCAGAGCACGACGCTGTCTCTTACCGAGTCTATGTCGACTTGCGTTTCTTCGTCGGCAGTGGGGTCGCAGTTGCAGCATGAAAACAGCGCCATGTCTGCTGCTGCTGTTGCTAATTTTTGCCCTGCTGTCGCCTCCAGTACCCCACCTCTGCACTCCAACAGCTGCAGGGCCCACCCACTGGCAGGAGAACCGCTACTTCTTACACGGTGGTCTGCTCTTCTGTAGTCCTTCCTGCCCAGTTTCCCAGTACCTCCCGTGTTGCTGTCACCTCACAACTACCAGGAAAGTGAAAGTGGACGTCTCCCTCTCTAGCACTGCTGCTGCTGCAGTCCTTCCGGGGCTTGCCGTTGGTGTCGCTTAAGCAGTCAACAATCACGAGGACTTTTCTTCGATAGTCGCAACCGGTGGAGAGCATCCTTCCTCCCTGATGGCTACTCCGCCAATAAACGTGGGACAGAACCTCTTTCTGCAGACATGTACAGCGGGGCCCTCCTGCTGCAACGCCTCGTCTGTTCCCGCAACAGTAGTGCAGCACTACTCTTCACCGCCCGGCAGTGACATAAACTCCACCACCAGCAGACACTGTCGCACAACCACGACGTCCAGCGCAGATCAGACAGCCGCTTAAAAAGAGAAATAGACTGTGTCAGGAAACGCTTACGTGGTATAGAGCACCAGATACTTTCCGACCCCGTGAAAACCAAGTGCGCCCCGTATATTG
>NW_021152317.1:0-2466 GCF_002837175.3 Physeter macrocephalus | reverse complement strand
TGTAACGATTTGAACCGTGTAATAAGTAACGGCAGCAGCCCTGCCAGCAACTGACCCACTTTAAGAAGCATAACAAAACGGGAAATACACCTGGACAGGTAGCGCCGCCCTGTGGGCATAAAACGTCTTGAAAAGCGCCCTGTTCTGAGCACGCATGTACCCTTTTTTGTGGGGATGTATGTATTCATTTTTCTGGAGCGCCTCGTTACAACCATTTGTCACCGTGTGGCGCAGTCTGTTTTCATAAGATGCGTCGTACAATCGCGTCGTTATGCAAAACAGTTTAGCTGCTACTACTACTAGAAATACGGAATTGCTTATCTTTTGCAAGAGTGTTCTTGAAGTGGCGTAGGATGGAATGACGGAAGTCCGCAGCACGAGGTAACAGCGTGACTCTGTCAAAGAAACATATCTTTATTTGGACGAAACTGGCATAAAACATCTCTTCGCGATTCACCTTTGCGACGAATCTACTGGACAGTTGGTCCAGTGGGTGTGCAGCGCAGAACGCTGTCGCCTTCAGTGGAAACTTGTAGGGGCTCGTGTAGCATTACATCTTAGTAGGTTTGTTTTCCGTAACACTATGAAGGCTGACGCCCCAGACGTATATCTGCGCACACGTTTATTATGTGTATATACGCAATGGTATGCTTGAATGATATCATATATAGACATTCACTTTGAAGAGTTGAACACCTTTACTTCCTGCAAGCCTACTCTGTGACGCTACCAAGGTCACTTACTGCCTTCCCCGCGAACAAGAATGTCATGTCTGACGACAAGGAAACCAAACCTGCATGTACCTGTACCAACACGTGGGCGCGTGCAAGTGCATGTGCCAGACAAGTCCGTTTGTACACGCAAACGGGGTCCCATGCAGCAGGACTAAAGAAAGGCAGCGGCTATCATTGTATTCCATGAAATCGGACCAAAATTCAACTGAATAGGCGTCCTTGCAAAGCTCTATTTCTCAGAGCCTTACTCATGTGAAATGGAGAGCATCAACATGAAGGGAGCGGCTGTACGCAAGTGAACACCACGCAAGGTGACTCTGCACCGTTTCTTTACGTATTTACCTGCTCTTGTGTCCATGGTGATTCCACCTCCTGTCTCTGTTATACGGATATATATATACACAAGGAAAACGCATACGGCGCCGTAGTCGTTTGAGCAATGGATCTTGCTGTCAGCGTGCAAGTGTCCGTGACAAACATTTGCAGGCGGGGTGAATTCCCTCTGAGGAGTAGGAGGGAGCCAGTACCTGTGCCAATAGTACACTGTTTAGGGATATATAATATACGAAGACAGCTCCACATGTACGTGTGCGGAGGCGTACGGTTTCATCGGTGTTCAAGGGGTTTGCCAGTGCACCTGAAAATTCAGGGTGCGCAGTGTCATCTTACATAGCGTTCACCCGGGAGACGTTCTAATAAGAAGAAGAGACAGAAAGAAGTAAAGCAGTACCAAATCGTTTTCTTGCTTTTCCAAGCGGACACTTCCAAATATACAAGTAAGTCTACCTACGCATTTGTTATACATGTATACGCGTGCATTTATATATACATTCACGTATAAACGCGTCAGCGAAAACCTGTTCCTCAAAACGGTGGCAACCGGAATACTAATGGGTCTTCCTTTACCAGAAATCCACCATATTACGTGTGCCACTTTCCCACTGCAGCAGACGATTTCTTAAGACTAGCAGAGACGCAAGAGACCTGGCCTGAGCCCTCCCTTCTCTACCTCGTAGAACCTATACCTGTACATTGAACGTGTACATTTCTATTTACCTGCCTTGGTATACGCGTCTCCTTCTCTATGTCTTTAGCTGCCTGTACGGACCTCCTTATTTCTAACTTCTACATGTATATAACCGATCACGAGCCTCGCTGACATGCGTTTCGGCAATGTGGAAGTAACACCACGAGCTGTGAGGATGAGATATTACGCAGCTTGAAGAAGATTTCTTCTAGTTTTCTGAACGGACATCAGTATGCTGCATACGCATGTGTAGGTACATGGGTAGACGACAGTGTATATTTGTTTGTCTATATGTATGTATAGATAGATATATTTGTATAAACATAGAGGAGCTGCTCAAAGGACAACGACTAACTGCGTCCGTACGAGAGACATGAGCATCGTTTCACGAAGTGTGAGACGTTGCCCTGCTAATATTACCAGTGCGCACAGTGGTTTGAAACCTGAAATCTCTAGGCTCCGTCCGTGTACAGTATATCTCGTATAAATACATGTGTACAGGGTAATGTGTATAAGTCAGAGGAGACAGAGAGGCACAGAGACAAGAAAATCTCTGGTTCAAAAGCAGTGAAAGAAGATTTATCCAGTGATATGGACTTCGTGCAAGTATCCTTTACGCGAACGTGAATTGCAGTTCAGTATTTACCCCACAATGTTAAAGCGTACTGACGCATTTATGAGCAGCACCTTATCTGTGCAGTCGGT
>NW_021152316.1:0-2466 GCF_002837175.3 Physeter macrocephalus | reverse complement strand
ATACACGCATTTGTATACGCATGTGCGTGTCTGCATCTGGGTGTGCATAGGCGCTGGTGTATACGTCCATGTGCACCTGCGCGCCAAGTTCTACGTGTCGATTTGCCCGGCGTAAGTGTGCATGCATTGGAGTGGAAACACATCTCTCAAAACATCCGCGTGTATCTGATACACGCTCCCGCGGTGCGGTACGTGTCCGCAGGTGCACGCGTCTGTACGCGCTGGGATGCTTGATTTTGTGGAGAGAGCAGCCCTGGTGTGTTTCAGTGTTCACATCCTGCCGCGGTTCCGTTTGCCGCTGGCGTGACTTTCAATGCTGCAAGCAAGAACCCCGTGGGTTTCCCTGCCGTGCCCAGCAGTACTGTGTGCTGTAAAAATTAGCGGAAAGCTCTGTGGGGGCGCGGTCCCGAACCCCTGCGTGAGTAGCAGCAGCAGCAGCTACGTGTGGTGGTTCCGTTTCATGCTTACGTGCACCCGAATGGGGGACGTTTTTCTCCGCAGAGATGGTTGGGTGCCTTCACTGTGAAGGTATGTTTGTCCTTAGCTTGTGCGAATCTTGTGAAATACTGGAAGTTGTTACAGGCCAGCGGCACCGCAGTGCTGTTGGTGCCACGTATGGCACGACGGATGAGACAGCGGGGCGCTTAAGTCAGCAGCATTGAAAGCTGCAGCTAGAATTCTTCAGCGCTGGCTTTCAGCAACGCACGGCACGGCAGCAGTAGAGAGACAGGCGTACAACAGTAGGCAGCAGATCCACACTGATAACGCGTGGCGGGGACCTCCAACCACAGCAGCGTCAAGGCTTATTAGTCACCGAGAAACGCCACAGCAACACTCCCCTCATGGGAGGGTTCGCTTTTTAGCAGCAGCAGTAGCAGCGGAAAGCCATCTCGATATCGCAGCAGCAGTAGTGGTGAGCTCGAGCAGTTGCATGCATCGCCAGGGGCGGCGCGAATACCAGCAGGAGAGACGGGAGGGGGAGTAAACGAGTATATTAACACACGCGTATCGCGTTCTGTTTTCAGTCTACAGGAAGGGCTGCAGCATATCTACCGCATCTCCGTCTTCATGGTAGAGTACTGCGCAGCAGCCACAGCTGGCAGTCACAACCAGAGGTCAGCAGGTACAGCATGCGTACCCGCTGCAGCATCAGCAGCCGCATTGCAGCTGCACCACCCTCACCACCTACAACGATGACGCCAACACTGGCGCTATCAATTGCAGCAGCCACTTCAGCATTGTTAAATACTGTGACGACAACACAAAAAACCATGTAGAGTCACCTCTCGGAATATGCAAGCAGTGACCGAGGAAACAGCCAGTCCGTACACATCGTCTGTGTTTCTCCTGTCGGGCGTTGGGAGAACGCGTAAAAGGCGGAGAGGTGAAATCTCTGTTGTTTAATTGATCTTACACTTCAAGTGCTGCACATTACACCGCCATGCGAAACATGCCTGTCACGCAGATGAAATTGGAGTATTTCAGGCATACGCAGCAGAAGAGTAGCAGAAGAACCGGAGCAGCCTCTTGAAGACAAGAGGAGTCGACGCAGAACTTCAGGTGGAACGTCCGTGGTCGGGCTCTTCTGTTGCCGCAGAACGGAATGCGTTAATCCTACAAATTCACATAAGCGCGTGTACATATCTACATCGGTGTATGTGTGTATGCTTCAACAAAGGTGGGAACTAAGCACGTGTAAGAAACGTCTACATTGATATATCGGCGTCTGGATGTTTATGAAACTGCAGGGAAAGGTACTACGCAAAAACAAGAAGTATGTACCCGTGCACGCAGGCACTAGGAGAACAGTAAATGTGATTCGTCCAGACTGTACCCTAATCCCTCAATGCTGCTGCAGTGCATCCTATGGAGAGAGATGACGAATAAAGGTGGTCGCGCCTTCGCGAGCGTTTGATGGAAGGACAAAAAGGCACTGCCTGCTTTGTTGATGTTTTGCCACTCCTTCGCGATGACTCTGATTTCTATCGCTGCCGCCTCTGCAGTACACCAACGTGCAACTGCTCGTGATGCCGCTGGTCCTTGTAATTCTGCTGCCAGCTCCGGCTGGGCAGCGGACGCGCTGCATCGTCGTGCTGCTGCGGCTGCTTACCGCTCCCTGTTGCTGCGCACCTCTGTGCTGCTACTGCGCTTCGTGCCGCTGCCATCGCTGCGCTCTCAGCAGCTGCTGTTTACTGACGGTGCTTTCTGCTGTTGCTGCGCTTCTCTTCTACTCATTAAGAGCTTGCTACTGTTGCTGTTGCCCTACACTACACACACACGTGCTCCCGTTGCAGCTTTTGCTCGTCCTTGTGCTGTCGTTTGCCGCTGCTCTTGCTGCTCGTCTTCCCCCAGGTACTACCTCCGCTTCTGCATCTCTTCCGTATCTTGCGCTGCCGCTGCTGTTTCTGTTTCTGACGCTAGCTGCTGCTGTCCCTTCCCCGTCGTACAGAGGTGATGTGTCATACT
>NW_021152314.1:1871-2466 GCF_002837175.3 Physeter macrocephalus | reverse complement strand
TTTATTTTTGTGTATGGTGTTAGGGAGTGTTCTAATTTTATTCTTTTACACGTAGCTGTCCAGTTTTCCTAGCACCACTTATTGAAGAGACACTCTTTCCTCCATTGTATTTCCTTGCCTCCTTTGTCATAGATAAGTTGACCATAGGTGCGTGGGTTTATCTCTGCACTTTCTATCTTGTTCCATTGATCTATATTTCTGTTTTTCTGTCAGTACCATATTGTCTTGATTACTGTAGCTTTGTAGTATAGTCTGAAGTCAGGGAGTCTGGTTCCTCCAGCTCCATTTTTTTCCCTCAAGACTGCTTTGGCTATTCGGGGTCTTTTGTTTCTCCATACACATTTTCAGATTTTTTGTTCTAGTTCTGTTAAAAATGCCATTGGTAATTTGATAGGGATTGCATTGAATGTGTAGATTGCTATGGGTAGTATACTTATTTTCACAATGTTGATTCTTCCAATCCAAGAATATGGTATATCTCTCCATCTGTTGGTATCATCTTTAATTTCTTTCATCAGTGTCGTATAGTTTTCTGCATACAGGTCTTTTGTCTCCCTAAGTAGGTTTATTCCTAGGTATTTTATTCTTTTTGTTG
>NW_021152314.1:0-483 GCF_002837175.3 Physeter macrocephalus | reverse complement strand
CCCTGTAATTGGTTTCTAATCTCATAGCGTTGTGGTCAGAAAATGTGCTTGATATGATTTCTTGAGAAGAAAGTGTAATCTGCTGTTTTTTGATGGAATGTCATATAAATATCAAATCTATCTGGTCTATTGTGTCATTTAAAGCTTGTGTTTCCTTGTTAATTTTCTGTTTGGATGATCTGTCCATTGGTGTAAGTGAGGTGTCAAAGTCCCCCACTATTACTGTGTTACTGTTGATTTCCTCTTTTATAGTTGTTAGCAGTTGCCTTATGTATTGAGGTGCTCCTATTTTGCATGCATATATATTTATAATTGTTATATCTTCTTCTTGGATTGATCCCTTGATCATTATGTAGTGCCCTCCTTGTCTCTTGTAACATTCTTTATTTTAAAGTCTACTTTATCTGATATGAATATTGCTGCTCCAGCTTTTTTTTGACTTCCATTTGCATGGAATATCTTTTTCCATCCCCTCACTTTCAG
>NW_021152312.1:0-2467 GCF_002837175.3 Physeter macrocephalus | reverse complement strand
GTAGAATATGCCACCCCAAAATATGTCTCTCTGGCATAAGGATTATTGGCCGAATCCAGGCCCTGGGGGTGGAGCCAGGTTGGGGGTTCCTGGGCCTCTGAATCCAGGCCCTGGGGGTGGAGCCAGGTTGGGGGTTCCTGGGCCTCTGAATCCAGGCCCTGGGGGTGGAGCCAGGTTGGGGGTTCCTGGGCCTCTGAATCCAGGCCCTGGGGGTGGAGCCAGGTTGGGGGTTCCTGGGCCTCTGAATCCAGGCCCTGGGGGTGGAGCCAGGTTGGGGGTTCCTGGGCCTCTGAATCCAGGCCCTGGGGGTGGAGCCAGGTTGGGGGTTCCTGGGCCTCTGAATCCAGGCCCTGGGGGTGGAGCCAGGTTGGGGGTTCCTGGGCCTCTGAATCCAGGCCCTGGGGGTGGAGCCAGGTTGGGGGTTCCTGGGCCTCTGAATCCAGGCCCTGGGGGTGGAGCCAGGTTGGGGGTTCCTGGGCCTCTGAATCCAGGCCCTGGGGGTGGAGCCAGGTTGGGGGTTCCTGGGCCTCTGAATCCAGGCCCTGGGGGTGGAGCCAGGTTGGGGGTTCCTGGGCCTCTGAATCCAGGCCCTGGGGGTGGAGCCAGGTTGGGGGTTCCTGGGCCTCTGAATCCAGGCCCTGGGGGTGGAGCCAGGTTGGGGGTTCCTGGGCCTCTGAATCCAGGCCCTGGGGGTGGAGCCAGGTTGGGGGTTCCTGGGCCTCTGAATCCAGGCCCTGGGGGTGGAGCCAGGTTGGGGGTTCCTGGGCCTCTGAATCCAGGCCCTGGGGGTGGAGCCAGGTTGGGGGTTCCTGGGCCTCTGAATCCAGGCCCTGGGGGTGGAGCCAGGTTGGGGGTTCCTGGGCCTCTGAATCCAGGCCCTGGGGGTGGAGCCAGGTTGGGGGTTCCTGGGCCTCTGAATCCAGGCCCTGGGGGTGGAGCCAGGTTGGGGGTTCCTGGGCCTCTGAATCCAGGCCCTGGGGGTGGAGCCAGGTTGGGGGTTCCTGGGCCTCTGAATCCAGGCCCTGGGGGTGGAGCCAGGTTGGGGGTTCCTGGGCCTCTGAATCCAGGCCCTGGGGGTGGAGCCAGGTTGGGGGTTCCTGGGCCTCTGAATCCAGGCCCTGGGGGTGGAGCCAGGTTGGGGGTTCCTGGGCCTCTGAATCCAGGCCCTGGGGGTGGAGCCAGGTTGGGGGTTCCTGGGCCTCTGAATCCAGGCCCTGGGGGTGGAGCCAGGTTGGGGGTTCCTGGGCCTCTGAATCCAGGCCCTGGGGGTGGAGCCAGGTTGGGGGTTCCTGGGCCTCTGAATCCAGGCCCTGGGGGTGGAGCCAGGTTGGGGGTTCCTGGGCCTCTGAATCCAGGCCCTGGGGGTGGAGCCAGGTTGGGGGTTCCTGGGCCTCTGAATCCAGGCCCTGGGGGTGGAGCCAGGTTGGGGGTTCCTGGGCCTCTGAATCCAGGCCCTGGGGGTGGAGCCAGGTTGGGGGTTCCTGGGCCTCTGACCAGCAGGTGAGAGGAAGGAGGAAGACCAGTCCTGAGGACAGAGGTGCCCTGAAGTCTGTGAGCCCAGGAGCCCCGATGGGACTCATTCCCAGTGAGGACATGGGCGGGGCCTGCAGTGGTTCTGTGTTCGCCCTGGGCCCTTTGATGAAGCCATGGCAGCACTTTGCCCAGATGTCTCCTGGCGGTGTCTCAAACTCTGGCACAGTGGTTTTACAAAGGAACAAGAGAATGGAGATGAGCCCCTGACGGCCACTCCTTTCTGGCTCTGAGTTGCTTCCAACAGGACCGCAGTCACCTGCATGAGTCTGCTGTGACCCATCTGCCCCCACTTTGCCTTTCCTCTCCCTCCCCGCGATGATTCCAGTGACATTTCCAGCCCGGACCCCTCTCCCCGGCCAGACGCCTCCGTCCAGTCACTGCACACCCATCTCACCTTAGGGGCTAGCAGGGCCTCAGAGGACTGGGATCCTGCAGCTCCCCACACCCAGGAGCAGCCCCACCTTCCCAGGTTGCTGAGCCCAGGCACCAGGTGTAACCGAGCAGGACCCTGGGGGGCCTTCCCAGGACAGACCCCTCCCCCACATCCTCTGCTGTAGCTCCTCTCTGAAGTACCTGGAGAACAGTGTCTGATGCATGCTTCCTGCACTACCAAGTGGAAGAAATTAACTACTTGATGATCATGAACAGGTAGCCCCGGAGCTTCTGGTGCCTACAAATTTATAACGTTAACCGCCCGTTACCTCACCATCAACCAGAGAATTGTGCACCAGCTGATCACATACCCTGCGACGCCTCTCCTTCACTTGGCCTTTAAAATTGCTTTGCTGAAATGCCTCAGGGAGTTCGGGGTTTTAGAGCACAGGCCACCTGGCCTCCTTGTATTGGCACTTTGACAATTAAGGCTGCACCTTCCTCCATCACAGCCGGTGTCAGCAGACTGGCTCTGCTGCACTCGGGTGAGCGGACCCACGTT
>NW_021152311.1:2126-2467 GCF_002837175.3 Physeter macrocephalus | reverse complement strand
GCAAGCAGTAGAATGGCACCGGTAGCTACCGCATTGGAGTGTGTGACTTTGCTTGACGATCTCTTCATGAAGGCATAATTTCTTGAGTTGCGGCTTCTCCGTGTTCTTCGTTCCTCCTGCTTTCTGCTGTCCCGAAGAATTCCCATCTCAAATGTACTGCTCAGCTTGGCGTGCGGTGAACTTTCTCCTATGATTATCGTATTGGAAGGCGTATCGAAGGTTCGTTACTGCTAGCGGGATGGAACTTCTTTCTTCCCTTAGACACATTCTTACTTCTAAGTTTTGAAAAGCGTGTCAAAGTCCGTCGTCACCGACTGCGGAGGCTTTTCCTGCCTCTGCGT
>NW_021152311.1:0-707 GCF_002837175.3 Physeter macrocephalus | reverse complement strand
CTTTCTCATGTTCTTCTCTTCCCCTTCTCCTCTTCTGTTGAAGAGCCCTTTTCTTCCTTCCTACCGCAACAAGGGCATTATCCACAATATTAGTTTACGTGCGTGTCGGGACACGAGTGCCTACTTACACAAATATATGCGTATACGTAGATCTACATACGTAGTACAAGCGCATGTATAGGTGTCTGCGTAGACATGTATATAAACACGTACGTGTACAGACGTGTATGTGTACGTAGCAGCACGTTACAAACATGCCTATAGCCATACGCGTACACGTAAGTTGTATTACGTATATGCATAGATGTGTATGTGTATATACACATACGTTTTGGTGTATCTTTACGTAGATTTACGCCCACTCACATACAAATATGCAAGTGTACTGAATAATCCTTCAGAGGACCGGGTTCCTGAATCTCTTCAAAGACAAGACAAAAGTCGCGCCCGCGCACTTGTTTGTTCCCAGCATGTCTGACTACGTAGGTTTGTCCTCCCGCCGTCCGTCGCTCTGCAGGACTCTGACTACCTCTAAATCTGCACTTCTACATACGCAAATGTATACATATACGTACGCATTTAATGATTCACATGTGCGTGTATACTTAGAAAGCTCAGGTGACCTACATATATAGAGGTACATCTGTATGCTTTTATCATGCAGAATCTGCTTGTATAAAGAGACATGTCAGCGTGTCCGCCTAACA
>NW_021152310.1:0-2467 GCF_002837175.3 Physeter macrocephalus | reverse complement strand
TTGGTCGCGTTGGGTCTTCGTTGCCGCGCGCGGGCTTTCTGTCGTTTCGGCGAGCAGGGGTGACTCTTCGTTGCGGTGCACGGGCTTCTCAGGGCAGTGTCTTCTCACGTTGCCGCGCGCGGGCTTCGGTAGTTGTGGCGCATGGGCTCGGTAGTGGTGGCTCGCGGGCTTACTTGCTCCGCGGCCTGCGGGATCTTCCCGGACCAGGGAGCAAAGCCGTGTCCCCTGCATTGGCAGGCGGATTCTTTTTTTGTTTTTGTTTTTAAACGTCTCTGTTGGAGTATAAGTGCTTTACAATGGTGTGTTAGTGTCTGCTGTATCACAAAGTGAATCAGCTATATGCATAGGTATATCCCCATATCATCCCCTCCCTCGTGCGTCTGCCTCCCTCCCACCCTCCTGATCCCACCCCTCTAGGTGGTCGCAGGGCGCTGAGCTGTTCTCCCTGTGCTTCGCAGCTGCTTCCCGCTCGCTCGCTATTTTACATGTGGGGTTGTATATATGTCAATGCTGCTCTCTTACTTCGTCCCAGCTTACCCTTCCCCCTCCCAGGGTCCTCAAGTCCATTCTCCACATCTGCGTCTTTATTCCTGCCCTGCCCCTAGGTTCATCGGAGCCTTTTTAAACAATTGTTTCGAGATTCCATATATATGTGTGTGTTAACGTACGGTACTTGTTTTTCTCTCTCTGACTTACTTCACTCTGTAGGACAGACTCTAGGTCTATCCACCTCACTTCACATAACTCAGTTTCATTTCTTCTTATGGCTGAGTAATATTCCAGCGTATGTACGTGCCACATCTTCCTTAGCTGTTCGTCTGTCGATGGACACTTAGGTTGCTTCCATGTCCTGGCTATTGTAAATAGTGCTGGCAGGCGGATTCTGAACCACTGGCGCCACCAGGGAAGTCCCCAGAGATTATTTCGTAAGGGAGGCCCTCCTCAACCCCCATCAGTCCCATCCCGGCTGACGTGGACTCCCACAGCCTTAACGTGACTGCTCCTTCATAGCACCGTACACAGTGTTAATTTCACACATATTTGTGAGTTCCCTGTCTGCAACCCTCTGTTCTCCTGAACCTCTCCCTCCTGCCTCATCATTTTATGTCCAGTGCCTACCAGTGCTCGGCGTATCGTAGGGGCTCTGTAAGTGTCTGTTGCATAAATAACTGGAGACAGAGGACCAGGCTTAGGAGGGAAGAACAAGGCTTTGTTTTCTACATGTGGAGTAGCAGATGCCCTGAAGACATCCGAGTGGGGATGTGTTTTGAGCAGTTGGCGTGAGGTCGGGTTGCCTTTGGAGACGATCATGGCCAACATTTTAAACCACGGGAGTGAATACATTTGTGAGGGAGGATGTGTGAAGTTAGGAGGGAAGAGGGCCCACGACTGAGGAGCAATCACAACATGTGAGGGGAGGAGGTGAAACCAGCAAAAGAGACTGAAAAGCCGGGGTAAGGAGCAAAACTGGGAGAGTGTGCGGTCGACAAACCCAGGGAGGAGAGAGATCAAGGAAGAGGGGAGGCTCAACCATGCCACGTGCTGCTAGCTAGCAAAACAAGATTGAGGACGGGTCAGTGTGTCGTAGATTGAGCAACTGCGAGGTAATTGGTGACTTTAATCAGAGCAGTTTTGGGAGAGTGGCAGAGGGGGAGGCCAGGCCGGAGTAGGCTGAGGAGTAAAAAGTTAGTACGTCTGAGAAGAGCATCCTTGGCAAGCTTTGTGGTTTTTTTGAGGGGCCCATGTTTGCTGAGAGTAAATAAATCAACAGTTATCTCTGGGACACGGGATTTTGATTTTCTTCGGTTTACTCCTGTTGCTCTACCTTCACAATATCTTCAGAATGTGACCACTTCACACCACCTCCCCTACTATCTATCTGTCCGTCCTGAGCCACCGTCATCTGTGACATCGGTGACCGAAGAGCCTTCTTCTCACTGATCTGCCTGTGTCTGCCGTGGCCCCCACAGTCTGTTTTTCATACAGCAGTCACCGTGATCATGGGCAATGTGACCAGTCATGCCACTCCTCTCCTTAAAACCCTTCACTGGCTCCTATCGTGAAGAGCTGACAAAGCCCGCAGAGTCCTACAGGGCCATTCGGAGTCTGACCACTGTGTCCTGTCTGCTTACCGGTCTCCATCCATTGCGTAGATCTGACTTCCATTACTCTCTTCTCCCTTCTGTGCTGCAACCACAGTGGCCTCCTTCCTGTTCTTCTAACACACCAGACAAGCTCCTGGGGGGGGGGATGGGTGAAGGTGGTCAGAGGATACAGACTTCCAGTTAGAAGACAAATACATTCTGGGGTGTAGTGTACAGCATGGCAACTGTGGTTAACAATACTGTATTGTGCCTTTTTTCTTTTTTCATTTTATTTATTTATTTATTTGTTTGTTTTATCTTTGGCTCCGCTGGATCTTCGTTGCTGCACGTGGGCGCTCTGTAGTTGCGGTGAGCGGGGGCTC
>NW_021152309.1:2217-2467 GCF_002837175.3 Physeter macrocephalus | reverse complement strand
GAGGATTGGTGAGGCTGGGGGAGCAAATGCAGACCCTTTAAAGTAATACAGCATGCTACCCATTCCATGGGTCCCAACTCTCCAGGTTCAACGCAGTCTTCTTACAGCGAAACTACTCATCAGAAACCCAGCGATGGTACACCGTGTGATCGGGAAAGCTTTCTAAAACGCACCTCATTTTTCATCTCCTGGTGCTCGTGTTCTCCATTCAGCCTGCTTTACTAACAACCTCCCCACTTGGAGAATCAGC
>NW_021152309.1:0-1553 GCF_002837175.3 Physeter macrocephalus | reverse complement strand
AAGTGTATGGTGTTTCCTAAAACATCTAAAAAACAGAGCTACAGAGCATAGGGCACTTCCACACATGGGCGTATATCTTGGGAAAACTAAAAATCAACCAGAAACAGGCACTCCCAAAATTTGGGGCTGCTCTCTTTAGAAGAACCTCGACTTCAGTATACCTTACATATCCCAGGGAAGAGAAAAATGGAGAAAGAAGTTGTGCTACTTTGGTACAGTGGAATATCACTCAGCCATGAAATCAATGTCATAAAATTAGTAGCATCATAATGAGTGGATTTAGGTACGATGGTCCTAAGTGAAATTAGTCACACAGCAAAAGGAACTTACGATAAGATATCACTTATACTGGGAATGTAAAATTCGGTACACATGAGCTGAATTACAAAACAGGACAGAGTCACGCTGTTAGAAAACACACTTATGCCTGCTTAAGGGGAAAGGTGGGGTGGGGTGATGCATAAACCAGGAGGTTGGGATTAACATAGATACGGTTCCATAAACAAAATTCCTAATCAACAGAACCTGCTGTATAGCTCAAATAGCTGGACTCAGCACACTGCTGTCACCGGAAAAGTGTATATAAGACTCTAAGAATCTGTAAAAGAATTTATTGATGTCTCTTTTTAAGTGAAACAAGTGGATAGATGTAGTGCAGGAAGAATCACAGTATTGTAAATCAGCTATACCTCACTATAAAATTAAATAACAAGAACAAAAAAAAGACAGTGAGAGAGAGAGAAATCCTTACAAAATGTGGTCAAGGGCTGTGATGCAACCTGGACTGACCACATCTAGACACACAGCTGGATGGGACCTAAGGCTCTACACTCGTGGGTCTGAGAGGCTTGCTGTGGTTGGGACAACATATGCAGCACTTTTAGAGTAACACTGCCTGTCCCCCATTCCATGGGTCCCATATCTCCAGGTGCAGAGGACCCTTCCTACAGGCAAAACATGAATGGGACACCTAGAGGATGGTAAACCGTCCGTTCGGGAAGAGTTTGGAAGAGGTATCGCTTCGCACCAGTCAGAATGGCCAACCTTACAACGTGTAAAACCTGAAATGAAGGCCAGGGCGTGGATAAAAGGGAACCCTGACAAGCTGATGGTGGGAATGTAAATTGCTAACAGCCACTCTGGAGAAGTGGGTGGTGATTCCTTAAAAATCTAAAAAACAGAGCTTCAGAGCATATTGCGCTTCCACTCCTGGGCCTGTATCTTGGAAAAAATGTAAATTGACAGTACCCAAGCACTCCAAAATTTATGCAGCCTTGTTTACAACAGCCCCTACTTGGAAACTATCTAAATGTCCTTGGAAGGAAGCCTGGATAAAGAAATTATGGTAGATATGTACAATGGAATATTACTCAGTCATGAAATGAATGAAATAAGGCCATTTGCAGCCACTCGGAAGGACCTAGATGCATTCATACTAAGTGGCATAAATCAGACAATGATAAATATCATATGATATTACTTATCAGTGGAATCTAAACATGGATACAAAGGTACTATCTTACAACACAGAAACAGAGTGCCAGACTTAGAAC
>NW_021152308.1:1752-2467 GCF_002837175.3 Physeter macrocephalus | reverse complement strand
AGAGAAGACCTGCAGGGGTTCGTCGAGGCAGGAGGCTTCGACATGTTCCTGGGAGAAGACAGCCGCAGCGGAGACGAAGGGGACAGCGAAGAAGACGATGACGACGAGGAATACGAAGAGTCCGAGAGTGCAGTAAGCTTTTCGGTGTCATCTGAATGTTTGTTTGGATATGATACAGTGGTGTCTCGTTCTACAGATTTACTGTATGTACACGGAAAAATGTGTGTGTCTGCGTCCTTACGACGGTATGTGTCGACAACAATTTACATAAAAGCGTTCAGAGTGATATCCGCTGGGACTTTTGCGTGTCTGTAAAATAGTTTCCAACTTCATGTTCCAGGAGACGCGTTGTGTGTTTGAGTCTCCCTGAATTTCAAGGTCAAGTGCAGTCTCCAGTGGTTTGCCTCTTCTGCTGAGGTGCATATATGTGAGTGCCACTTTGAGTGCGGAGCGCGGTCCGCACAAGTGTATGCCAAAGTAGGATGCTAATTAGGAGATCTTTTTCAGCTGTCGCAGAGGCACTGTGTGAGGCACGCAGACACCTTATATTACCACTTAGGTACCCAGCGCCGACATTTGCTTCTGCTACCACGCGCGTCAGTGGAAGACGATTGGAGGTGTGTGAATTCTCGCTTCTGTGCCGGCAGGTCTTTGCTATATCTTTGCTGCAGCGTCACGGCATTGAAGCGCAGCTCTTCTGTGCATTGTTGTGAAC
>NW_021152308.1:0-196 GCF_002837175.3 Physeter macrocephalus | reverse complement strand
AGCGCACTGCACAGGGTGGCCGAGTCAGACTGAGTTCTAACCGTACAAGAAGGGAGAATCAGTAATTTCTTCAGAGAGGTACTGTGTGTCTGTCTGTACTAGTTCATTTTATTTGTTCCAGTACGGGGCCAATCAAGAGAAGAGGGGTAGGCAGAGGTACCTTTTGCAAGCTAGATATAGAGGAACCACTGGAGCT
>NW_021152307.1:1712-2468 GCF_002837175.3 Physeter macrocephalus | reverse complement strand
TTAACAATTTGAGTTATACAACGCCGTTACATCCACTTCCTTTTACTCGCAGCAAACGGTCGAATGTAATGTGCGCCAAATTTTTTTTTTGACGTTACGGTGAACACCGCACTACACGCGACTTGCTGTGCCACATCAGAATGCACATTTCCCCTAGTCCGTCTATCTTCTCTCACCTACTCGCCCGAAGTTTCTGGCCGCAACGACACTTTACAAATCTCCGAGAGCCAAGTTTGCCGAAGGCCGTGAAGAACGAATGGTCAGTTGTAAAAAAGAACCACTGCGATGCAATGCCAGGAAACCAGCTCGGCAACCGCTGAAACCAAAGGTGTTGCATGAGGGCTGCAGTCAGTATGTAGGACCGTGTTGTTGCAGCTTCCACAGGAACACCAACATCGTTAACAACTGATTATAGGCAGAGGAGGAGCAGCACCTTCAAGAAAGGTTTCCAGTCAGAGGGCGGACACAGACTATAACGAACGTGAGTCATCCTTTGTTCCTCAGTTTTGTGCAAATATCAGTGAGCAACTGCATGCGTCATAGGTTACTATGCTCGTAGCAGCGGTCACGGATTTGCCTGCCAAGCTTCTCGAATATAGTTTGTCTGCACACAGGCTCAACAGTCACGCAAGCGCCAAGGATTCGGCTGGTAAAACAATTTGATCCGGATACTGCACGCTGGTGCACAAACCCAAACAGTTGTTTTGAAACGGAGAGCTGCTAGCACTTCAAAGAGTAGTAGTTCTGCGGCTACGA
>NW_021152307.1:0-502 GCF_002837175.3 Physeter macrocephalus | reverse complement strand
TGGGCCACTAAGAAAAACGCTATGGAGGCGCTCAACCTGTGCAGGAAGTATATTAGTGCAACTTCTTTTCTCGCCGAGGGACATCCCACGCGACGCACGCTACGATGATAGATATCTGTGATACCGACTTTGTTTAAGTAGCAATTCTCACTGCTCAGGCTGCTGAGTTACCTACAGGATAATTACAGGGTGAAACCGGCAACGGCAAGGAACGCCCACAGATTAGAGAATGCACCAGCGCCGACTTGCCTGATTCGTTCAGATACGGTGTCTGGGTTTCGTTACCATAACCTGCAAGAAACACAACGCCACATTGTCGCAGCATCGGGTCAACATACATCACTCAGAAAGTGGACTTCTACGATAAAGCAAGCCGGAGAACCCCTTCTCAACTGCTCCCGCCAAACTCTCCTGACAAGTGGCCCAATGGAGAGTACAGTGTATGCGTGTGCCCGCACTGATGGGAGACCTCTTCAAACCACGCGGGCATGTAATCTCATAA
>NW_021152305.1:1467-2469 GCF_002837175.3 Physeter macrocephalus | reverse complement strand
TGACTGTTTTGTGCCGATTTGGGACACGATCACGCGCGCAGTGTTCCTGCTGAAGAGTGAAACAGTCTTCCAACAACTAACAGCAACTAATCGAGCGGAGAGCTACGAATCGTGCAAGAGCGGGGGGGACGACAATAAGTGTCCTTGTTCCTTCTGCAGGCAACAGATGATGTAGTAGACAGCCGGTCGTCCGTCACTTTTCAAACGAAACAAAGGGTTTGCGTTTGTGTAGAACGAGATTGAAACACGCGTGTGTCTCCTCCGCGGATGTGAAACTGCCACCGTCACTTTTCAGACGAAACAAAGGGTTTGCGTTTGTGTACAACGAGATAGAAACACGCGTGTATGTCTCCTTAGCGGATGTGAAACTGCCACCCTTCAGAGGCAGAAAGAAGCACAAGCTGCAGCGGAGACAAACTTCGCCCTGTTTCCTTAGTACGTTTACCAACAGCAGGGGATACTGCTGAGTTCTTCGGACGTCGAAATACTACGAAAAATACGTACGGCGAGACGCGGAGCACACTGAGTTGCTCGTGAAGATGGAGAAGAGACCAGACTCCGCAACACAGTTCTATTCAGGAGAAGGAGTCAGCTGCTCGAGAAGGCGTGATGACGGAACGAAGAAAGGCCCCTGACGGGGAAACAGCCTTTAGTGGACGAGACGCTTGGCAGAGGAACAGTAGCTAAGAGAAGTAGCGTGGCGTGGGTGGGAGGCAATACTACAGTAGCAACAGAGGAGACGGACACAGAGAAGTAAGAAGGTCAGACAGCATCGAAAGAGAGAGGTAAAGCGGAATGAAGACTGCTGATACTTGCACAAAAATGACTACACATCAGTACATCCACACACACACACACACGTGCACGGAGGTGTGTAGACACACGAAAATACATATGTATTCGAATAAAAGCGCGAAGAAGAACCGCCACCTGCTCTAAGATCTTCCACTTCATGTGTAGGCGCCTAATATACACACTACACATATATTATTCGGACACGAA
>NW_021152305.1:0-454 GCF_002837175.3 Physeter macrocephalus | reverse complement strand
GCAGAAGCCGCAGGGGCCGCAGAAGCCGCGCGTTGCAGTAGCCACTTCTGCCGCCGCTGCTTTTCCTTCGCCAGCGACGCCTGCACCGCCAGCATCAAAGACTCCAGCCGCTGCGCGCTAACTTCCATGCTGCTGAGGCATGCGAAGAATGTATCGGCCTGAGAAAACGGCAGGAGAAAGCGGCAGTAGCAGCAGCAGCAGGGAAGAAAGCAGCGCCACAGCAGCAGCAGCAGAGGAAACGCCACTAGTACCGCCGTGAAGCAACACAACAACAGCAGCAACAGAAGAACACGCAGCAGACGGAAGAACGTACGAACAGAAGAAGAAGCAGCAGCAGTTGTAGCAGCCACACAACAGCACTTCGGAAGGCAAAAACAGCGACGAGAGCAGCGACGCGCCGACCAGCCACCGTCATACACACGCAGAGAGAGACAACGCTGCTTCACCCTCACTC
>NW_021152304.1:0-2469 GCF_002837175.3 Physeter macrocephalus | reverse complement strand
ATCTTCCCAGACCCGGGCACGAACCCGTGACCCCTGCATCGGCAGGCGGATTCTCCGCCACTGCGCCACCAGGGAAGCCCTAGGAGCATTTTCAAAGCAACAGTAAATTTTTATTAAAGTGACGTAAGCAATTTTTAAAATGATTTAATAAGAAGTGTCTTGGTAGATGATTGCTGACAGAAGTCGAGTGGTTTATTGACATTTGGGCTGGCAGTTCTGATTCTCTCAGTGTTCCTTTATGTGTGTACTTCGCATAGTCACCATATGATGTTGTAGTTGATGTTCAAAGCTAAAAACACTGAGGGGATGTTTCAGGGATAGAAGATTGCTTTCCAGAAACCCTAAATGACTTCTTACATCTCACTGGCCAGGACTGTGCCCCATGGTCTCTCTGATATTGATGAGGGAAACTGGGAAAGTTAAAATTCCTGCTGGGACTTAGTATGTCATTTTCTTGTACCAAATAGGTTTTTGTTTTCAAGAAAGAAGATAATAATGGTGAGTGATTAGGCAACCGACAATGTATATTATATGATGATGGTAGAATTTTGTGTAAGAAAAACTTGGATTTGGTACGAGTTTACTGTATAGTAGATGGTCAGATGTGCAGTGACAACTGAAAACATGCCAAAACTTCGGAGAAAACATTCATTTTGATGTCTGAATCATACAGTGAAAGCTGTGTTTTAAAGGTTAGGCTTGCACGAATCTATACAGGTGATAAAATTGTATTTTAAAATGTGTGTGTGCGCACACACGTACATACAAACACACCTGTCGTGTGCCAAAACTCAATTGGTGGAAGTTGCCGGGATCAATATATTCATGGGTGTTCTGAGGCTCTCTTTAGGCTCAGAGAGAAAGGGTATTGTGATCCAATATTGATGAAAATCATTGGTGAGGGAGTGATGAGAGATAGATATATGTATTATGTCTGTGTAATTAAGGGGTTTTTACCTCTTATTTAACTGGAACTCTGTTGGCCATGCACAGACTCAATACTTATAGCAATTTGACCATCCGAGTACCACTATGGAAAATACAATGCAACGCAATACAACCTAGTACAATGCAATACAATTATCTGCCTCTGGATTGATCTCCTTGGTTTTGAAAATACTGAACATTTTCTCTTCAGACACATATTCAAGAAAAGCTGCTTTTTTATTGGACCTGATAGAGAAGGAACTGGCAACATCAGCAGATAAACTTTGCAACATGTAGCCCTGGAAATGGTTTAGGAGAACATACCCTGGTACTCTAAGGAGAGGAGAGAAAGAAGGAATTAATGTAATAACTTCAGTAACTCGCAAGTGCAGCTGCTTAAAATCCTACCTTAAAATTTGGAAAGATGCTCACCACATGCTTCTACCTTTGTTCTGCTGATGTTGCAGTTCCAAAGGTCTGTTCTCTGATGTTGATTCCACTGGATCTGTTCACTGAGGTTGTCACTGGGTTTGTCAATATTACTGCAACAAGTGCTTCCTGCAAGGAAGGGACATGCAAAAACGACCATAAAGCTTGGATATTTTATGCTGCTGCTATATACTTCAATTTGAGGAGATTAACATTTATTTGGCACCCAAGGGGTCTTAGTCTATTTGGGCTGCTATAGCAGACCAAACATATAAACATATGTTATATGTTTATAAACAACATATATGTTATAAGCAACATAAATTTATTTCTTACAGTTCTGGGCGCTGGGATGGTCAAGATCAAGGTGCCAACAGATTCAGTGGTGAGGGCCAGCATTCTGACTCATAGATGGCCACCTACTTGCTGTGTCCTCACATAGCAGAAGGAGAGAGTTCTCTGGGGTCTCTTTTATAAGGGCAGTAGTCCCATTCACTGAAGCCTCCACCTTCATAACCTAATCACCCCCTGAAGGCTCTAGCTCCTGATGCCATCACATCGGGGATTAGGTTTCATCATAGGAGTTTTGGAGAGATACAAACATTTAGTCCATAGCACAAGGCATTCTAGGCTTCTGCACTTCATACAGTCTCACAGGTATTATATCCTCAATTCAGGATTTCAGTCCAGAGCTCTGGAATCCAAAGCATGTTCTGTTTCTATTTGACATGACATTTCAAAAGTACACTGAACACACATACACACACATTAATTTAACTATATCTAGGCAGGTTTTATCCTCTTCTTATAGTTGAACTCCTGATGACAGAGAAGAGCTCTCTTTTTGTTTTTATGTCTCAAAATGCCTAATAACATGCTCAATAAATGAACAGTCTCAACAAATAATTCAGTTCTAATGTGTTCCAGATTGTGATGTAAAAGAGTATGTTACATGAGTATGTTAAGTTTGTAAATGTTCATGGTGCTATATACTTATGGGCTGTGTATATCAAGTATGTTTATTAAACATCAGTAAATAATTTTAAAGTACTCACTTTCTGAAGTCATTTGCATACTAACAATAAGCACTTGAGCCCAGGAAGCCTGCTGGGC
>NW_021152303.1:0-2469 GCF_002837175.3 Physeter macrocephalus | reverse complement strand
ATGTTGCGTTTCTCAAACACCTGGCGTCACCTTCAAAATCATGCAGTATATAATCGGAGGGAGTTGATGCGCTGGACACAGCGTGTGCAGTTAAAATCCACATCCGAAATGTTTAATTCCGGTAAACATCCCCCGGGGGGGAACTGTCATATGTGCCGCAACCACCATCTGGTGGGAATCGCAATGGCTTGCGGTAGAAATCCCAAGCAAAACACAGCCAGAGGATGTTCTCGTTGATCTAGCGTTTTCAGATTTTACCCTAGCGCGTCCGTACCTCAAAGGTCCTTACGCTGGGGATGACCCGTCGAGACCGCTCCCCGACCAAGTGTAGTGCGGCTCTGAGGCACATACCGGCTTCAGATGCTGAGGCGTCAACAGCATACTTGAGCGATCCAAAACTGGATCGCTCATGATTGAGGCTGTTCCCGCATTCAGCAGTTGACGGTTCTACTCACATCTGGATGTAAGCACCACATAATACAGTGTCATCCACTCCCTAGTAACGAAGCAACGGTTATTCTTGAAAAATTAAAACTGTAAAAATTTGCGTGCTACCGCACCTGCGACCAGGCCGCTGCAGAAGGGAAACCAGAAGGCCGCCCTCGCGCTAGCAGCTGTGCTAAAGAACAAGGCACGGATCATCATTTTCAAAACGGTTTCTCACCAGAATGCGGTAAAGACCATAACTTCAAAAACGTTTTTCGTGCTTGCGCAAACCCCATAGCAACCAAGGATTGGACACTTCCACTTCTGTTCCTTGCGCCAGTGACTCTGAACCTTGAACAGCACTGCAGTCAGCAGACTTCGAAGCGTGACATTTGGTAGGGTACTTCATACGTGGAAGGTTGTGGGAATTGGTCAGCGCATTTCTTTTCAGTTATAATACTGTGCCGTGGCACAAGGGGGGGCACATAGTCGAACGCCACTGGAGCGTGCAGACAGAACTTCTCTGTAAAAAGGGTCTTGTAGCCATCGTGTACATCAACAGCTACACTGTTTCATTTAAAAAAGCTTCACCACTACGACCACCTGGACTTCCCCGGCGGGATGAATATGTAAGTCCTCTTGACGGCACCCCTTTTCAGACTCTCCCTCCTGTGTTTCCCATGTTCGGTCCGTTCTTCACGAGCGCACCACTGCTCATTTGGAGTACGCGTAACACATGCACAAAAATTTCTACTAAGATACGACTATAAGACGCTTCTGAGGATATGTGGAGTTTCACTATGCGATGTAATAGGTGAGCCGCAATTACATGACTGTGTGGTCCATTATTTTCGCTACTCTCCGCATCACCTTGTCAATCCACGAGGTTAAACCACCCACGAATAAAAACTTCTATTCCAGTTCTCGTGTCCACAACCGGGGTACCTGAGTGTGGTGCACACTCAATACCAATACCTTGTACTTTCACCTCACCCCAAAGTGACTAACCGCTGACACATACAAAAACACCTGGAGCGCGTGCTCCCAGCAAATATATCGAAACCGACTGCGTCGAGAGCGTTAATTATGTAGTCGCAATGCTCAGAACATGAGAACCTCCGGGAGAATGGGTGCGCCGGCACAGAAGTGACGGCCACCGCCATAGTTTGCAACGTGCTATTTTACCGCCGGGAAAGTCCAGGTGGTTGTAGTAGTGAAGCTTTTTTGAGTTAAACAGTGTAGCTCGTCCTGCGGTTCCGCTCTCCACAAAAGCAACATTCGCGCAACTACGGTCGGTCACTTTCAGAAGGTTGAAGCACTTTTCTTGTACAGAAACAATCAACCATAACTTTCAGTGGGTAAGGCGGGAGCAGATATAGGGGGGGATGCACCAAGGAGACGCAAATGTCTAAAATGACCATCCCCATGCAGAAACCCCACTTCAGGATGTTTGCCCGAACCACCAGATCTTGAATACTGGCGAACTTATTGCATAACATTGTCCCACATACAGCGGAAGGCAAGTGGTTCCAATAACCGTCGCCGCGGTAACTAAATTTGAGTGTGTCCACTTCAACGTTACCAGCCCACAGCCTTTCCACACAAGTCGAGTGCTCATAGGTTTGCGCGTTATGCAGCATCGGATGAACGCACGCAAAGGCAGGGCGATACTGCGCAACTGCTGTAAAAAGGAGATATTTACAAATTTGTGCAGGAGGTTAAAGTCAAACACCGGCACGTTCCTGTGGCGTTTTCGGGCTGCTCCTGCCGCAGCTGCGTCCAACAAGTCTTCCTTACAAGATCGCATGCGACCTAAAGGAGATGCCCAATTATCCGTCAACAACTGACAGAGTCCACCCGGCAAGCCTTTCGTTGGTCACACAAAAGGCCGGAGAACCTGCAACGTGTATCGATACCATCATCCAGGAGTACCATCGACCACTCGAACCACTTCTACGAAGAAGCATATTTTGCGAGAAGACAGCCCCCTATCGGTAAACAAGCGGCTGGATGCCGACTTCCAGTACTCGAAATTGTCTTCAC
>NW_021152302.1:2127-2470 GCF_002837175.3 Physeter macrocephalus | reverse complement strand
GCTCCGTGGCTGTTCTCCTACGCAGGCTGCACGTCGTGCTGCTGCTGCTGTCAGCAGCAGTCTCGCTCTGCGTCTCTGCTTGTGCAGCCAGACAGGCTAAGTCCTCTACTTCTGTTGCTGTCTCGTGCCTATCATCTGCTCTTCCTCCCTTCACGTAGCTACCTCCCTCACCGACTCCTGCTGCTGCATGGCGTCCATTCCTGCACTTCTCTGCTGGTCCCGTATCGCTGAGGCGACACTCATCCAGCCCTTTGCTACTGCTGCTGCTGCGTGCTGCGCTTCTGCTGCTGCCAAGATGATCGATGCTCCCCCCCCCCCCCCTCTCGTGCAGGTTCCCCTTTCT
>NW_021152302.1:0-1340 GCF_002837175.3 Physeter macrocephalus | reverse complement strand
CCTCCGGCCCCGCCTGCTTCATCTGTGGCACGCGTTCTGCAGCAGCAGGCGTGTTGCTGCCGGTGCTGTCGTAGCTGTTGTAGGGGAAGGCTTCATCCGCCTCTACGCCTCCTCCTCCTCCTCCTGCCCCTCCTTTTCCTCGAGAATATGCTGCAGCAGCAACCCCACTGTCTTTTCTTCGAGCGGCATTCACTGGTCCCTCCTGCTGCTGCGGTCCTGCAGCGCGACGAGGAATGCTGTTTCGCGCTGCAGGCGATCGCCGAGCAGCAGGAGACGGAGACAGCGAGGAGAAGGATGCAGCACCCCCTCCACTTCTCGTGTTAGATCCTCGAGTGCGTGTGTCACTCTGTTTTCTCCTTGAGGCATTCTTCCTCAAACTTCTGTCGTCACTGTCGTCCCCGCTTGCTTGTTCAAACGAGTAATTGAAGGCTAGATCACCCCCTCTGCCTGCAGCAGACCCCTGGAGAGCAGCAGCAGCAGCATCGGGACCCAGCCTAGCTTTAATGCTAGCAGAGACTGCCAAGAAATTGTCGTGCAGCGCACGCGGCATCGACTCTGAGTTACCCATCGCAGCAGCAACAGGCTGTACACGGCCCCTAGGGCTTCTTCCTTTTGTCTGCAGTTTTTGTTGCTGCAAGGGAGATACAAGAGGGAAGACCGAGGGCGAGAGCAGGAGAGAAGTACGACAAAGAAAGACAAGTTAAAAAAGAAAAACACAGGGGGGAGAGGAAGACCCAGTGAAGCCGTGCTTCCGGCGCTCAGAGGCAACGCGAGATTCTGACGTTGAAGGACGTTGTCGGCGCATAAGAAAAACTGCCACTGCTTCTTCTCTGAGGTCAAGCTGCTCCTGCTGTAGGAAAAGAAATGCTGGCTGGCAGGTGCTGCTGCTTCACAGCAAAGAACGCAGGAGCCCTGCTGCTGCGCTCTGGAGGCCTGGGCACGGCAGCTGCTGCTCCGGCTGCGACAATCCCGGCCTGCTGCTGCAGCAGGGGCGGCGCTCCCTGTGGGCACCCGCTAGCAGCAAAGCCTTTCCACGCAGCGGTATGTTTAAATATTAGGGATGCCTGCTGCGCGAAGCAACCTCCTCTGAGACAGTGAGAACTCTCACGTAATTTGCATGCATGATTACACATGTACACATATATTTTTATACACAAAGGGAACCTCAATACTTCGAGGCATCCGGATATGCGAATATATCTATATATGTAGTTGAGGCTTCTGACGTGAGGGGTTGGCTGCAACGAGAGCTCCCGTACAGTCGATCGTATCAAATACAGACGTGCATATATTGGTATATATGTCTGCGCACGTGGGTAGATATTCTTCTGTAAGGGAGA
>NW_021152301.1:0-2470 GCF_002837175.3 Physeter macrocephalus | reverse complement strand
CAGTAGTCTTCCGCGCATAGCTGGTGGCTGAAGTTGCATCTAGAACTGCTGATCCAGTACTTGCTCGTCTAACAGGCGGTGCTTTCGCCGGTAGGGGCGCTTCTTGTTTCGCTGCGATTTCTCGTGAAACAGTAGCAGCTGCTACGTATTACTGCCCCTACGTCTTGGATGGTCGTAGCATACAAATTCCCTGGAAAGCTGGCACACATTTGCTCCTGCGTCGTGCATATACTTCTGTCTCGTCTGCGAACCTACGGTGGTGACTCTGTTGTTGTGCGTGTTTTTCTGACCCTCCACTATTGGGGAAACGTTAGAAGACTTCAACGCACAGCGTTCCAGCATTTGAAAACGGCTTCCACTGCTGCACACTCACAACGTCAGATGTCACGCGCCGACGCGTGCGTGATGAGCAGACGGTGCCAACATATGACCACCTGTTGCGAGGAAAGGTCCTCTCCGCTTTTTTCGACGCTGGTCGTCGCTGCCGTGAAGAGGGAACGGTGTTGCAAAAGTATTCGATTTGCACGCTGGCGTCCGACGCAACTGTGCAGGCCTCAGGCTGCTCGCCGCTTTCCCTAAAAGTACATGCAGAGTTACTTGGTATCTCACACCGCTTAAGGTGCACGGAGGCACTTTGGCATTAGAGCTGTTCTAAGTGCTCCGTGCTGTAGCTCGACGTGCGTGCTGTGTAAAAATTGAAGCAGCCGGTAAGCTGGTCGATATCAATTAATGAGGTTTGGAGACTCGCTCATGCCGAGCAGCTGCTATGTGCTTTTATGAAGAATGGATGCTGGCTAAAGAGTGCGACGTCTACATGCCAAAGAAGCACGTTCGAGTAGGGGAGGGCCAGCTGTTTGAAGAGCCCCTTCTAGCTCAGATACGGGTTTTCGTTAAAACTGACTAACGCTGCGCGACGCGGCCGCAGGTTTTGCGCTCGGTCGTAGATGCTTGTCACTGTCCGTATAATGGCCAACATCTAGTGCTGTTGTAGCTCCTTAAGAAAACACGGTTTCCACCCTACCGTCAGGCCACGACAGCTGATAGCACACCTTCTTTGGTAATGTATATGCTTTTCTTGTTCTCTTCCTGTTGCTGCTGGTGAGAAAACCCCAGCTGTACGGTACCGCGCCCTGTGGGTGTGCACGACCTTCAACGGTACTGCCGTTCGCGTCACAGTCAGAGGACACACGGTCGGCTGCTACCGCGTGTCACGTACTCCTGCCGCTGCTGCTCACTTGGTGGAGACGGCTGCTGCTGCTACTGTGTAACTGAGGTTGTTGCTGTTGCTGTGATGTCCTTCCTGCTGCCGTCTGCAGTGCTTTGTGCTGTTTCGATAGTCAACATGTAGCGCTGCTGTTGCAAGAAGCTTTGGAAAAGGAAGACGCGTCTCTCACCAGCAGCAGTGCACGCCTCCGCTCTTCTCGTATTCTCAAGAGCAGTATTAAGACACAGATTCCTGTGTCGGTTACACACCCTACGAACCTGTGCGTGCACGTGCGCACATGATTCTCTCTCTGTAAATGTCTACGATGCAAACATACATACCTATGGGTGAGCATCACATTCGCGGACACCTACCTGTATGTATGTTTGTGCATTTATATTATTAGGACAAAATCAGATTTACCCCTGTGTCTTTCTTCCGGCCTGGGCGTGTAGACGTATGTACGCTGCATATGCATACTCGTGCGTGCGTAACTGTACAGCAAAATATGGCTGAAGATGCATCGATTAGCAGATATACCGTTGCAAATTCAAGAACTGCGTACATACAGATATACATGCATGCGTAGCCACAGTATTAGACCAACATACTCCAGGCGACATATAAAGCACCACGCGATTGCGAGACATCTCCTGTTTCCAGCAAGCTCGCGCATCCCTTCTTCTCGTGACAGCTCTCGGCAGCGACGGCAGGCGATGGCAGCTACTACTATTATTGCTGCACCGCCATCTATACACAGGTTAAACTACTCGAGGAAAAACTTCGAAAATACGAATGGATACTTACACGTGCATACACGTAGCAGGTATAGATGGGCTAATCTGTACCACTATATATATATATATATATATATATATATATATGTACATTACTCGTGGCATATGTACGACCTGACATTTGTACGAGTTCGTTTTTACCATTTACGTTGTAGTTGTATCAGTCGTAAGCAGCGCATGCGGAGGCCGCCTCACTCTCGCGCGTATGCCTACAGTTCTACGTGTACATATACATCTATGTTTACGGATGCACGCACGTATATACGTTCATATGACTCTTTACTTTCACACATATACTAAATACATATATACATATATCGGAACGCCTACAGAACTTGTGCACAAACATATGTATATAAGTGTTTACACACCTAAGTTGTCTACATTTTCGCACATCTACAGGAAGTTGTAAATCTCCACCTTTCCGCAGTCAAAAATATGTGTGTATACACACGTGCATCTCTATGCG
>NW_021152300.1:1980-2470 GCF_002837175.3 Physeter macrocephalus | reverse complement strand
TCTTACTAGTCACATATCCCCTTTTGCGGTGAAGAGGGGGTGCTGAGTCCTGTCCTTTGAGCAAGGGGCAGGTCTTGTCCGTTACATGTTTGCTGTATGGAACGGTATCTGTGCTCATTTCTAACTCTTGTTTGATGCATCACCCGCCCTCACTTTTCCGCCGAAGCGGGCCTAAGTGTGTTTTCTACGTGTGTGACTGTGTTCAGGTTTGTAAATCAGTTCACGTGTAGCCACGTTTACATTCCCTCTCTAAGTGATAGCTTAGGATAAGTTTCTTTTTCTGTGTGACTTATTTCACCTAGAATCACCGTCCCGAATTCCCCTGGTTATGCTGCTCCCTGCCTTAGGACATTGATTTCCTGGCTGAGAGATAGTCCATTGTACATAAGTACCACCACTTCTGCATCCATTTTTCTCTTCCCCGGGAAATCGAAGGTGTACTGAAGTCGAGGTGCTTGTAAACAGAGCAGCCGTAAGCTTTGGAGTGCCT
>NW_021152300.1:0-167 GCF_002837175.3 Physeter macrocephalus | reverse complement strand
CCTGTAGCGGTTTCGGAGATATTTGAGGAAACTCCATACACTTCTCCAGAGTGGCTGTCGGCAATTGACCTCCTGCCCATCAGTGTCACAAGGTTCCCTGTCCTCCAGGGCCTGTCCAGCATTTCTGGCTTTTGCACTCTTTTGGCATGGCCCTTTTGCCCGCAGGG
>NW_021152299.1:2021-2470 GCF_002837175.3 Physeter macrocephalus | reverse complement strand
GCATAAGAGGCAAAACGGAGAGTTCAATACCTCTTTACGGGATGCATATATGATTGACCTACGCGTCCCCCGCACCCACACAAGCAACACTTTCGTAATTCTCTTTGTCTCGCATTTGTCTCCCCCAAATTGACTGCGCAAGTAGACATGGGAATGCTGTTCAACGTAGATTCAGAGAAAAGGAGAGCCACGAGCATCCCTACAGAAGGGTTGCAGTACACGCGATCCGGCTTCATGTGTATGTATGTCCGTAATATGTTGCCTACGTGTAACCCCACATACACACGCTGTCCATAGCGAAGAGAGTCCTCCAGGAGCAGCAGTCGCAGTCCCGGCATGCAGAAGTCCTTTCGATACACGTGATCTATTATATATATAGGTGGACATGCAGACACATATCTCTATACCGTAGCTCATACATTCCATAAAAATGTGTATCCACACTCAGA
>NW_021152299.1:0-635 GCF_002837175.3 Physeter macrocephalus | reverse complement strand
TGTGTGTGTGTGTGTGTGTTTTCTTTTTTTTCTTTATTAATTTTAGTTCTCTTTGTTGAGTGGCCCAGGAAACTCCCCCACACACACGTACGTCCGTGGAGAGAGGGCCTCTTGTTCTTGCGCAGCGCGAGTTCACGCCAGCTTCGTCAAGCACCGTTCCTGAGAGACTGGCAGTACTCTACACACTCCCTCTTGGGTACGCCGGCCAGTGAGTGACTGTCTCTCCCCGTTCACTCGTGCGCGGATCTACGCATATACAATATTTCTTCAAAGCCAGTCTGCATGAACATACATGTATGCGCACGTGGATACATACACATATATCCGTACACATATATATGTTGTATGTACACGTAAGAAGATGTGTGCAGCAGGACTGAATAAGAAACTGCCCTCTTCTCTCGTTAGCCAGTAAAGGCAGATACACATCTGCATACGGTGAACTTTCTGTCTCTTGACACACACACACACACACACACACACAGAGGAGGACTGGTAAAATCGCGCTTCTCTAACACATAGGATTTCGAGGAAGACGTACACTGCAGAGATATCGGTTTATGCAAGAAGGCTCCCTGCACGCAGCCAGCCACACACGGTAATGCATACTAAGAAGCTTCCTTGAGTTTCTGGCA
>NW_021152298.1:1747-2470 GCF_002837175.3 Physeter macrocephalus | reverse complement strand
TGCGGTCACTGCACTCGTGTTGAAATACTGAAGAAGCTCCATCTTTTGCGTGGGGAACCTCATTGGTGGTATGCGACAGAGACAGATGATTGCTGGTGGCTGGTAGGAGGGTTGGATGCAGTGTCAACAGCTGCAGTGGGGACACGTGTTTCAAGCAAAAGGAGCAATTTTTCGAAAGCTTTAGCTCATGGAGATTACACGCGTCGATATAGCGGTAGCTTCGCAGTTGAAAGAGGAATGCTTCAGAAAGCCTGGAAGGCCCTTCGACGCACCAGCCGCCGCATGCTGGCTCCGCTGTGGCGCGTGAAAGCAGACCCTGGACATATCTGTAGAGTGGAACAACCTCTGAGTAGCAGCAGCGGCTCAGGCAGTCGGAGCGCTGCCTTTCTAAGTAGCTTTCCCGATAGCGATGTGGACACCTTTGCTAGTAGTAGTACTGTTACAGCCGGTGTCGTACTGCACCCTGCAGGCGGCGCCCCTTCACATGCTGCAGCTGATGCCGCTCGTCCTGCTGCTGTAAGCCAGAGCAGATTTCAGTCTCCTGACGGGTCGTGTAGCGTTCCGGCGCAGTTACTGTGGAGACAGCGTCGACACGAGGTACGAGAGTGCAGCGAAGGGGCATTGGTGGCAGGTGCTGCAGCAGTTAGCGCTCGCAGCGCCGTAGCAGAAAGTGTTTACGCCCGTAAAAGAGATGTTTTTGAGAGCTGTCGTGTTGCTTTACAG
>NW_021152298.1:0-590 GCF_002837175.3 Physeter macrocephalus | reverse complement strand
CCCTTTATGGGTGGACACGTGAGAAGTTGCTTGATTCTGTTCCATCGTTTCGCGAGAGGTACAAGGCACTTGGGGAAGTCCAACTGTGCATCTACCTTCTTTGATGTTGGAGAAGTGTGCCTCATGTTCACCAAGTAGAATTATTTGTATCCATGCACTCTCTAAGAGCATTTGTTTAGTTGCGTGAGGTAATGTCCAATTTCTTATGCATGCATTATCCCTCCAGTGGCAAAGCAGGTGTCCATTTTAGTGAAGTTTATCGTTGTTTCATAATTTGAAGAACCAGGCGTTAAACGTATAAAGATTCCAGTACGTTTTCCGTTTTGTCAGTTCAACACTCAGTGGTGTGCATCAGCGCGTGCACGCTTGAAGTCAACCAAATGTTACTGTATGAAGATTCGGATAGGTTTTTCATCTAACCGATTTAACTAACATTCAGCCGTGAGCGTCAGCGCATGCAGGCTTGAAGTCAACCACGTGTTATACGTAGAAAGACAACGATAGGTTTTCAGTTTCATCATCTAGATATTGGGCGGTGAGGGTCAGCACATGCAAGCTTGAAGTCAACCAACAAGGCGTGCAGTCCCTGC
>NW_021152297.1:1444-2471 GCF_002837175.3 Physeter macrocephalus | reverse complement strand
CCTCGGCAAGAATACGACGCTCTGCTCAAGCCAAACGCGTGCGGCGTTGGTTTATAATGTAACCAAGCAGGAGCGCCATCCTCCTGTTGGCTTTTTCTGATGACCTTCTTGATTATCTCTTCTGTTTCTTCATGGCGTTTGCGCCTTCCTCATCTTTGCGTCTCTCGTATTTCTCTCTTTTCAGCTCCTCGCTACCGTCGTCGACGTGGCCCACCACCTTTTGCTGCTTCCGGTGTCTCGCCATGTCTGCCTGCTTCTCGTTCCTGGCGCTCGCTATTTCTTGCAAATTGTCATCTTCTAAGCGTTTCCGCTGTGTTTGCTTCTTTACGGCTTTATCCCTCTGCTTCTCATTCGCCTTTCCCTCCATTTTCCGTCCCTGTATTCTTTGCAGGGTTACATCTCTTTGTGCCCTTTCTCGTTCCCTCTGCGTGATTTTCCTTCACCAGCGTTTTACTTGATTTGATTTTTCGTGTATTACTCCCCGCGCGTCCTGTGTTTTCTCTTTTATAATAGATGCTGCAGCAGCAGAAGCAGCACGAGAAGCTGATGATGTACAAACGGCTTTACGCAGTCCTGCTGCTGGCGATTTTTCTTGCCATCATCGACCTGCTTTGTCAGATATATGTCGCTTCTTGGGTAAGGTTCTGCGAGACACCTTCTTCGTCTTGTCTTTCAGCATCTTTTTTTTTCTCCAGCATCTTGTTTTTTCTCCACCGTCTGGTTCTCTTCCCTCTCACTGCGCGGCTGCACATCGCCAGAGTGTTCGTGTGTTCATCTACGGAGGAGAGACACAGAGAGAAGGAGGGGAGAAAGACAGGTTGCCACAGACAGAAATATATTTGTATAAACGCGCATATATGTATCTTTGCCTCTCTCTGTATATGTACTATTACATGGGTGTAGATACAGGTCTATTTGTGTGGCCACGTCTCCTCTATTTAATACATACACGTATAGGTAGATAGGGTTGTTCACCCCTTTTTTTACGTATACATAGGCGTACATACAAATTGCAGTTTCTGACATC
>NW_021152297.1:0-436 GCF_002837175.3 Physeter macrocephalus | reverse complement strand
GTTCTCCCGCGTCTTCTTGTTCTACCTTCTTCGTCCGTCGTCTTTCTTGCAAGGTGTTCAGTTTACCTCTTGTTGCCGTCCGTTCATCTTTGTCTTCATTTCCTTGTTCCTTTTCTTTTCCTTCTCGTCTCCCGTTCGGTTCCCTACAGGATGCTTCTTTCCCGTGGAAAAATCAATGGTGGTTGAGCGACGCAGTGCCGCATTTTCTATTCCTCCTCGTGCTCACGGCGATGATGTTTATCTGGAGACCAAATCATCAGTCTAAAAGGTATTTTCTACATTTCCTCTCGTGAAGTAGATTTTTGTACTTCATGAACGACAGAGTATCATATGCGTAAATATATGAGTGTATGTGAGTATATGTATAGATACTCGTAGTCAGTTACAATGAAGTAGAGACACATATTTTTTACCTACAGATTAGTATGTGGCGCAT
>NW_021152296.1:1935-2471 GCF_002837175.3 Physeter macrocephalus | reverse complement strand
GTTTCACCGGCTGTGAAAAATGGTTGCCGCTGTTGCTGCTGCTGAGGAAAAGTACGCGTACATCTGCTTACAGCCAGGGCGGGATGCCCGGGTCTCATGAACCCATGCTGACATGCAGGAATACCAACACGTACTGGAAAAACTGGATGCACCCCATAAGATACTTCTGCTGACGAAGGGACGGCAACAGTGACGGTGCCTGCTCTTGTGTCCGTTGGTGCGTGGTCGATTAACGGCTCAGAGCACGTTGCAGGAGCGATGGGAGACGACTTTCGTGAACAGCAGGAAGGCGCTGGCACCAGATGCGCGCCTCGTGTGGCTCCTTGACTACTGGGACCTTGCTGCTGCTGCTGCAGTAACGCCTGGTGCTGGTGGTGCGGCTGCCAGATCTGTTGCTGCGGCTGGTTCCCGTTCTGATAGTGCACCCAGTGCCGGCACCTCTGCCGCGGTGTGAACGGTGAAGGAACCTGCTCATTCTTCTTCTCTGAGGACAGAGCAACGCTGGAGTCTGGCCTAAAAAATGCACTGGCAGAAGC
>NW_021152296.1:0-1756 GCF_002837175.3 Physeter macrocephalus | reverse complement strand
AGGGGAGGTGGGGAAAATCCCCTGTGTCTGCTTCGGAGAGCCATCTGACGCTTGCTCGTCTTTGGTGGTATTCGCATTCAGCTGCTTCCGATGTCCCGGCATGTGCAGCTCCCACCTGTGTGCACGATGCTGTCGTCTGCCTCTCACCGCCGGTGACCCCGATTCTGGTGCTAGATGTGCAGCATTGCTTCCTGTATCTACAGTGGTACCAGCAAGAGGATGCCGCTGCTCCCGCAGCAGAACTTGAGTCCCATCCTGCGCCTGCTGCTCGTGTGGGTACTCGTGCCGCTGTACAGGTGCTGCTATTACTGCTGAGGCGCCACGACCGCTCTGCAGCGCACTCTCCAATACACCACATTGTGGAGGCGCGCAGCGGAACGAAGGAATGCTAGGTGTGAAAGCGCTGTACATATTCACTAACGACTGCACATATCTAAATCACCCCACAGAGAGCGCGAGCGCTTCTACAGTGCTGCAATCACGTTTTACATTCATTTGTATTTGTACACATATGTATATGTGTATGTATACATACGTGGCTGTGGTTGCTAATATGTGCATAGAAACATATGAGTTACACTTCTCCGAAGATGCTGAGGACCGTCGATTGACGGAATTTAAGTAGTACACGGATCCACCTAAGAGCGTATACTCACCGGTACATATACAAGCAAACATGTATGCCTGGTATTAAGAGATTATCTTCATGGAAACACTATACGGCTACTATTCACTCGTTCTCGATACAACGGCATACACATAGGTACCTGTATGGATACTAACAGAGGCCAGTATAGGTGGAGACAGAGAAGTGAGTACGTACTGTGATTGGCAGCCTGACACAGAAAACTGAAAACCAGCAGTATGGCAAACATCAAGAGATACCACAGACACACACGCAAAAAATCATGGGCGCCTGAGTGTTGAAGTGTACATAGGGGCACGGCGCAGCTAATCTCAACTTACAAGGTAACGTCAAAGACACCAGTTCTTCAGTGTACACCGACGCTACCATACTTTTTAACGAGTCAAGATGAGCTTCCCTTTGCTCGTTCACTGTAGAGAAAAGTTAGTTGCTTACTGTTCTGCAAGTGAACAAATCTGCATATACCAGTGCAGGCCGGTATCCGCGCACGCGTCGAACTCTTCAGTCGTCTACACACGTGCGCTCACGTTGATACAGCTGCGCACACACAGAATCTCACACATGCACGCAGACGTAAAGCCACAACCGGTTAATAAACGCTTATTTATCCACATATACTCTTCCAAAATGATTCCTCTCTAAATGCAGACATGTACTTGCGCGTCTGCACACCCATATCCAAAGTAGGCGCATAACGATTGTGGGAATGGCCCCACGTCTCGGCGGCCTGGCAGTTCCAGTGGCAAGGTACAAAATTGGAAAAGTCCCCAGTTAAGAGTTTCGTCGTCCACCTTGTCTGAAGGCTGGACTCAAGCATAGAGTCAAGCGTAAAGGCGCACGGGGACCGCGTATCTGTATGTATGCGTGTGTTTTTATCAGTTTGTGAACTCCCGTACACAGGTCTATACGTCTACACATATATGTAGAGACCTGTAAGCAGTAACTGTGGAGACACATATACGTGCGTCTGTCGCTATCTCTACAAATCAGCAGGTGTGCACATCTGTACACAGACGCAACCGTTGCAGTGGGTGGGCAGCAACAGCAGGGGAAAGACCTACCTTCACGCGTGTGCTAGACGTTGCCGGCCTCGTCCGGTCTAACTGACAT
>NW_021152295.1:0-2471 GCF_002837175.3 Physeter macrocephalus | reverse complement strand
TTCTTCACGGCAGCCCTGGTGCAGGGCTTGGGAGCTAATGTCCGTACACTCTGAAAGAACTGCTGAGCCTGTGTTCTGGTGGAATGTAGCAAGCTCGGACTTCTAGCTATCCAGCGAAGAAAGCAGTGTGTCGACTTTCACTCTGGAATGAGAGAAGACCGGAGGCCCAAGGTCCCTGCAGGTGGTGAAGTCTCACAGGAAGAGCTATTGGGGAGGCGGTGTTCTTCCATTGGAGGTGCTGAGGACACAGGAGTCCACTAGTCCTGAAAAGGTGACGAGCCTGAAGGCACTACATGGATTACCTTTGCATGGCAAATGCTGTGCGCCAAATCTTGTGGATGCAATACATGGCCTTTACTATGAGCCTGGCTGGCAGTGTCGTATTCTCTTTCAGTACTGGCGTCTTGGGGAGCCCTCATGCAAGGAACTGCAAGCACGCTATTGGTCTGCGGAGAACGCCCTTTTCCTACGAAGGACATTCCAGGACGTAAGACTGGCAGCAGCAGTATATTCCAGGCAGCTTTGAGGCTGTAGCCCTCCTGCTTTACAGCTGGGAAGTTCTTACCTCTGGCCTACATTGCCAAGCCAAGTCTTGAAAACTGCCCAAATACGTTGAGTTTCCAGCAAGTGAAAAGAGGCAGAAGGAGCACTCTGGCAGGTAGCCGGATTACTTGAGAGCCGGGGAGTTGGGCAACGTGTGAATGGTCTACGGGACTTATGGCTTTAGGTAGGTTACAACGTGGGCTCGCAACTGCCCTGAGCGTGGTGCTGTGCAGGGGAGTCTCTACACTGTCAAGGCTGCATGGAATGTCTAGTTTCTGCGTGGAATAGAGAGAGGTCAGGTAAGTACGTGCACCAGAACGGAGACCACGAAAAAAGTGTTTCCATGGCAGCGCACGCTCTGCACCGAGAGCCACTGGCATTACAGCGAAGACCAGCTAGAGCAGTGTTGCGGAGGTCTTTGAAGCTTTTGGCCATCGACATATGTGGAGAGGAAAGCAGGGGGTTGCTTTTCACTCTGCTTCACAGAGAAAATCCGGAGGCCTTCGGTAGCGTAATGCTGTGCAGGCAGCCGAGGAGAGTGATCCTCGACGCATTGTTCCTCCCTGCCACCCTGTGAGGGCGCAGGTGTCGTATGGAAAGCATACTGACTTCCAGCACTAGTTCTCCCAGAGTCCAAGGAACACCTCTGAAAGCCTCAATTCGTGAAAGGAACATCTGAACGATACTTTCAATCTTGTGGACAAGCCTAGCTTTCAAATTGGCAATGAGGGCCCAGGGAGGGCACCCGGGAGGCACAGGACACACTCGGTTTCTCTTAGGAACTCTCTCTTTTCTCCACAAAGGCATTCTAGCTGAGAAGGCGAGACAGGCAACACTGTTTCTCAGGAAGCTTGATGCCGCAGTAATCCTGCACTCCTCCAGTGGCTAAAAGAGTTCTTTTCACCGTAGGTTACTAATATCCAAATTACATCCTGCATATGACGTGTCCTTTCTGGCAAAGGCAAAGAGTCTCAAGCAGTGCCCTGTCCTCCCCTGTTCAAACTTCGTACCAAGGCAGTTCTGCGTGAGGTGAGTGGCATGAAGTACTTACTGCCTTGGGTTAGGCCTCGACGTCCGAACACCTAATGAAACGGTAGTTGGTGTTTACGGGGAAACCTGTGCCTTTGTCCGGCTGCATCGAAACTCAACAGTCTGCTTCGCATGGAGAGGCGGCAAATCAGGGTGCCCAAGAGGAAGCCTAAAGGAGAGTGCTCCTTCACGGCAGCCCTGGTGCAGGGCTTGGGAGCCAATGTCCGTACACCTGAAAGAACTGCTGAACCTGGGTTCTGGTGGAACGTAGCAAGCTCGACTTCTAGCTATCCAGCGAAGAAAGCGGTGTGTCGACTTTCACTCTGGAGTGAGAGAAAACCGGAGGCCCAAGGTCCCTGAGGGTGGTGAAGTCTCACAGGAAGAGATATTGGGGAGGCGGTGTTCTTCCATTGGAGGTGCTGAGGACACAGGAGTCCACTAGTCCTGCAAAGGTGACTAGCCTGAAGGCACTACATGGATTACCTTTACATGGCAACTGCTGTGCGCCAAATCTTGTGGATGCAACACATGGCCTTTACTATGAGCCTGGCTGGCAATGTTCGTATTCTCCTTCAGTACTGGCGACTTGGGGAGGCCTCATGCAAGGAACTGCAAGCACGCTATTGGTCGCGGAGAACGCCCTTTTCCTACGAAGGACATTCCAGGACGTACGACTGGCAGCAGCAGTATATTCCAGGCAGCTCTGAGGCTGTGGCCCTCCCTGCTTTACAGCTGGGAAGTTCTGACCTCTGGCCTACATTGCCAAGCCAAGTCTTGAAAACTGCCCTAATACGTTGAGTTTCCAGCAAGTGAAAAGAGGCAGAAGGAGCACTCTGGCAGGTAGCTGGATTTCTTTAGAGCCAGGGAGTTGGGCAACGTGTGAATGGTCTACGGGACTT
>NW_021152294.1:2184-2471 GCF_002837175.3 Physeter macrocephalus | reverse complement strand
CCATGTCCTGGCTTTTGTAAATAGTGCTGCAGTGAACATTGGGGTGCATGTGTCGTTTTGAATTACGGTTTTCCCTGTGTATATACCCAGTAGTGGATTGCTGGGTCATATGGTAATTCTATTATTTATTTATTTATTTATTTATTTATTTATTTTTTACACTATGCAGGCCTCTCACTGTTGTGACCTCTCCCGTTGCGGAGCACAGGCTCTGGACACGCAGGCTCAGCAGCCATGGCTCACGGGCCCAGCCGCTCCGCGGCATGTGGGATCCTCCCGGACCGGGG
>NW_021152294.1:0-854 GCF_002837175.3 Physeter macrocephalus | reverse complement strand
TCCATTGTATATCCTTGCCTCTTTTGTCATAGATTAGTTGACCATAAGTGCGTGGGTTTATCTCTGGGCTTTCTATCCTGTTCCATTGATCTGTATTTCTGTATTTGTGCCAGTACCATATTGTCTTGATTACTGTAGCTTTGTAGTATAGTCTGAAGTCAGGAGTCTGATTCCTCCAGCTCTGTTTTTTCCCCTCAAGACTGCTTTGGCTATTAGGGGTCTTCTGTGTCTCCATACAAATATTAAGATTTTTTTGTTCTAGTTCTGTAAAAAAAAAAATGCCATTGGTAATTTGATAGGGATTGCATTGAATCTGTAGATTGCTTCGGGTAGTATAGTCATTTTCACAATATTAATTGTTCCAGTCCAAGAACATGGTATATCTCTCCATCTGTTTGTATCACCTTTAATTTCTCTCCTCAGTGTCTTATATTTTTTGCATACAGGTCTTTTGTCTCCCTATGTAAGTTTATTCCTAGGTATTTTATTCTTTTTGTTGCAATGGTAAATGGGAGCGTTTCCTTAATTTCTCTTTCAGATTTTTCATCATTAGTGTATAGGAATGCAAGAGATTTCTGTACATTAATTCTGTATCCTGCAACTTTACCAAATTCATTGATTAGCTCTAGTAGTTTTCTGGTGGCATCTTTAGGATTCTGTATGTATCATGTTATCTGAAAACAGTGACAGTTTTACTTCTTTTCCAATTTGGATTCCTTTTATTTCTTCTCTGCTGTGGCTAGGACTTCCAAAACTATGTTGAATAATAGTGGTGAGAATGGACATCATTGTCTTGTTCCAGAGCGTAGAGGAAATGCTTTCAGTTTTTCACCATTGAGAATGATGTTTGCTGT
>NW_021152293.1:0-2471 GCF_002837175.3 Physeter macrocephalus | reverse complement strand
AGCAGAAACTAACACATTATTGTAAAGCAATTATACTCCAATAAAGATGTTACAAAAAAAAAAAGAAGCACAGATACAAACTACTAGATATAAAATAAATAAACAACCAGACCTACTGTGTGGCACAAGGAACTATATTCATTATCCTGTAATAAGCCATAATGGAAAAGAAAAAACACACCAAAATAAGTAATAAATATGCACTATTTACCCAAAATCTACTCCACTGTGGATTTCATTTACTTCCTTGTATAATGTTTCTAAAGTTGGTGTTACAATATCAAGAGCATTACGCTAACAGAATGGCTGCGCAAAGTTGCATGCAGGGATAGACACTACGCTTACATAAAAATGGGGTCGATTATACCTGCACATTTCATATTCCCAATAAAAGCAGTAATAGGTCCCATCACATTTCTATGTAATTAGTGTTAAATACATTTTAATCCCATGTAGCTACATGTATTTGAACAGTAACCAGAACTATTGTATTTGAACTGTGTAATTACACACTGGATCACTCAGTGGCAGAAAATGTATAATTATGAAGTTCTCCACAATATCGGAAAAAAACAACCATGCCTATGCAGTGCTGGAGCAATCACAATAGGATTATGTTGCCTGTGATTCCACATCTCTTAGTTCAGTACCTACTTAACTTTCTATACAGTGTAATTAGGCATGGGGTGGGGTTGGAAGACAAACCGTATCTAATATGTTAACAGTGCCTCTTATTCACAGATAGCTAAAGAGTATTCCACCAAGTTCATGTCAACAGTTTCCTTTGCACAAAATATAAGTGATTTGTCACTCCACACGGAGTAACACTATTATATGTCATGCCTTTTAATATGAGATTCTAAAAATATTTTCCCAAGCCACACAAAATGCATCCTTGGTGTTGGTTTTATATAGGTTTTCTAGATTCATGAAACATAATGACACAGGGGCGTTAAAGTGGACAAAGTATGCTCAGTAAGAAGGAATGCAAACTGAATACAAGCTAAATGCTGAATTTCTTGTTTGCTGTCTCAAGAAATGGGAAGCTCTACAATGAGTTTCAAAAGGACGTGGCTAAAGAATTTGGTTTATTTTCTGTGACTCTGTGGCACTTAAATATAAATTCTTCATTTAAATGTGTTTTAAAATTAAATATCTACAAAATTTGAGAGAATAGTTTTTATAGCAGCTCACAAATAATCTTAGTGGAGTATAAGCTTCACGTGAACCAATGAGAAGATATATTTAAGAAAAGCATCTTGGGCAACATTAGAGAATATAATGTCCAAATCTCAGGAAGCAGCAGTCCCACAATGCTTTGGTTGGGAGAGTGACTGTCTTATCAAAGGTGGAGAAATGAGATAAGTAAATAGCAGCTGGAAGAACGTATGTTTAGCCTTGGCACAGACGGAATTCATACAAAAAAACACAGATTTTGGAATAATTAAAAGTACTACATGAAGACAAAAGTTGATGAAATAGAGAAGATTCAGAAAGCAGAAACTGAGATAAAGTGACAAAAGAATGACTTTTCTGAGAAAGTAAGAGTTGAGCTGAACGCTAAATCTTGAAAAGGAGGCAGCTTTGCTGGAACCTCATGGAAAACATTTCAGGCAGGGGCAAACGCAAGTGTAATGTCCTTGGGGCCAAATAGTGAAAGAAAAACAAAGAACTTGCAGCAAAAAGAGCAAGAAGGTGCCACTTTCCTACTGGATGTGTAAACCAGATAAGCATCCTGGGTTCAAAAGAGGCTAGCATTGTTTGGGAGTTAAACTGGGTAAAGGTGAATGGATCAGAACATTAAAACTATAGCATAAAATCTTATGTGAAAATAGGTCACATAATGGAGTCCAATTTATTCCCCTCCATTTCAAAGAAGCAATTAATTACTCTAATTTAAAATATCTTAATGCTACAGAGAAATTCGCTTTACCTTTGTAAGCTCAAGTTTTGGAGGTATTTCCTTTGCCATTTATTTTATTTCTATACAATTAAATGAGCATTAATGAGATGATGAGAAACATTTTCAGAGTGTTAAAAGTTATCTGTGAATTAATACACATGATTACTGAGATTTCATATTTAATCAAAATGTTTTTGAATATTAAGATGTCCAAGAGAGTTGTCTTTTTCTTTCTATTTAAGTCAGCAAGTTAGGAGATTTTACCATTTCTTCCTGCAGAAGTTATAATCTTTCTTAGGGAGACCACATTGTGCAATGCAATGAGAATTAGCTTGCTAATACAAGCCCTGACTGCCACTTGCAAGGCATAAGAACTTGGGAAAGTCATTGAATCTCTTAAGCTTGTTGAATCATGATGTAAAATGAGACTGCACTATATGGCATCTGTTTCTCTGAACATCCTTACTCTTTTAGTAGAATTGTATTATTACAATGGAATAGACCATATAGTTTTTTTAAATTTATTAATTAATTTATTTATTTTTGGCTGTGTTGGGTCTTCGTTTCT
>NW_021152291.1:1548-2471 GCF_002837175.3 Physeter macrocephalus | reverse complement strand
GAAGTAACGAACAGACAGCAAGGAATCTACGGTGCAAATATGCGTAACCTAAGCGGCGCCTTCGTTTGGCTTTTTAAAAGTCTTTTTCAGTAGATTGGAAGAGTGTGTCCCTTGAAGTGCGAACACACGTATACATAAAGCTGTCCATGTTAGTACATAGATGCGTCCACAAACATATAAATATGTACATGAATCAGACCTTATCTCAACCGTTTCTTGCACCGCGTTCTGCAGCCACTTCTTACAGCAGGAACATCTTCCCGTCCGTATCAGCCGAATAAATAGGAAGGCTCTTACACAACTGGGCAGAAGTCTACACTGGTTGTGAAAAGCACAGCTTTCCTGGTTCTTCCGTCTGGGGAAAAGTTTATCAAGATGTACGATGTCCTGGTGGGTGTCTCATGCTTGCTCATCTCATAAAGGGATGTAAGTTACACTACTAAGTAGCTCTCTAACCTATCTTGCGTAGGCATCAGGAACACATGGGAGGGGGTGAAAAGATGTATAGAGCTGCGTCAAAGCGACGCGCGCACTCTTGAAACGACACACGATGAAGACCGTCGTACATGAATGCATCTACTTGCTCGTCGCGCTACTTTCTTCTCACGCGGCTGTGTTAACGGTAGGATTTTGGATGGAGAGCCTTGCACATTTCAGTGCAAATGAATATGCACACAGCTACGTATACACGTACATGCACTGCAGGCATATACAGAGAAACTGATGGTGGGGCTCATATGAAAGTATTCAAATATACGTATTAGTGTAGTACCTGTGTGTACGTACGCACACAGCCTGGTACTGTCGTGCCTTCCTATTGGAAAGGTTCTATTGAGACAGTGTAATAAACGAAAGTAAATATGTCTCAACTTTCACCAGCTTCTTCGCGCACGCTGCGTCAACCAGAGTATGCACGGAGAAAA
>NW_021152291.1:0-265 GCF_002837175.3 Physeter macrocephalus | reverse complement strand
AGACCAGGGGATGACGCTAGTCTCACATGCAGCTGCAGACTCCAGGAGCTCTTCACGCAGGGACAAAAGATGTTTGTAGGCTGGTTGGTCTTGCCTTAGTAGTTTGCTGAATGCTGACTTGTCGAAGTTACTTTCCTGCAGCAATCGGAACAATAAGCGCTTCACTCTGGCGCTACTTTGCATCTGCTGCGCGAGTTGCCGCACTTCCGGCTCGCAGGCGGCCAGCGCTTCTGCTAATTGCTCTTTTTCCTTTTCCTCCTTTTCC
>NW_021152288.1:0-2472 GCF_002837175.3 Physeter macrocephalus | reverse complement strand
CGGTAGACTTCCGGAACTCAGCGGCGTGCGCGCCTCAACCAACCACGAGCAGTGCACTACGGGTAGCGCCCGAGTGCAAATGCGTGCATACATGGATCTCTATTGTACGGTGTTCGTTCTGTTGACCATTCGATGGAATTGTGTGGTCGACGGCTGCACAACCCTGCCAGCAGTGGCTGCGTAGCGACCTCAACACTACAGTCTACTTTGACGAGCGTCGTCGCACCTCAGAAGGTAGGATAACTCTTTACTGCCGAGCAAGGCCCTTTCTCTTTGCACTACCTGCAGGAGTAGAAAAGCAAAATTCGTTTTTCCCCTGGAGCCGTCTGCACGCCTCCCACATTAAAGCGCGGAGAAAACGCAGCATCCCTTCTCTTTCCTTAGTAAGTAGAAGCTCATAGAAAATGGACTTGCGAATTGAAGTATTTGTTACTGCGTGAACGACCTGAGGTATTTGTACAGCAAGGGATACATGGAAAGTTCCATACCAGGTGAAGCAGCAGCAGCGTCACACATCCAGAACCAGTCGACACTTCTAATCTTACGTATCCGCCGATGTGTTTTTCCCCTTGCAACCAATCGCTAAAGCAACAGCTGCTATGAACGTACGTACAACTACACGAGCACGGTGTGTTCTCACTCGGATATAAATCCCTGGCCATAAAGTACTATATTAATCCAACTGGCAGTCCTAAGTGTACATGGCGCCTCACACAAGTATTGTTGCCTACGCTACATCAGATTTACCCTCCGTGCCCTTTCCCTGGTCCTTTCATCGATACTTTGTCCACTAACCTCAAGAGTGCTGATACCTTCTAGATTCCGCATACCTCGTCAAATCAGCTGCAGGCAATCGTGCTTCAGAGCAAATGGTACGTATATTAGTTAGTCTGGATTAGTGTATCTGTCTCCCTGGACTCACAATCAAGTGCTAAATGGGCCTCGATGCTCTTATAACTGAGTTTTCTCCGATAGAAAAGAGTCGTATGAGTTGGAGCACCACGAATGCTGGACGCTATACAGCATCCTTCGCCGTCGCTCTCATCTTCTTGTCGGACCTGCACAGAACTTGAAATGTGTGCTCAGAGCTTCGCTTCTCACCTTGGTACAGGGTCGGGGAGCTTCGTCCTCAAAATACTTTGCGGCTCCTACGGGACTTGCACCGAAACATTAGTGTACTTTTCACGTGTGCGCCACTGCAACCTCGTGCATTACCACGTCATCAACGGCATACCCCACCAAAAAGAATGTATGTTTCCGGAGTTTGCACTGCCTCGTTGTGTTCGTGGAAATCCCAAAACTGACTCAAGTAAGGCTGGGCTGGGTAGAGGCAGTGATGTGTGTACCAAGGCCACCGCGTCTCGCAGCCTCCCAATTTCGGTATATTAATAGCGCCGAGCTTAAATGGCTCTTGAAACGTTTTAAAATTGTCCCTCTATAACATTTTGTGAAAGGCTACCACAAGTAGCCTTTCCTTCAAACACATAATGTAAATGGACAGTATTTGAACTGCTACAGACAGATGTGAACGTTCCACACCGCACACGCGTAGTGCAACGATTTTGTCCCAACTGGCGTCACAGCGGTTCAACAATTTAACAAATCACAGCACGTTAGTTCCCCTATTATTCACTTGATACTTATTGTGGGGAAGGTTTTGTAGACCGGTTATACTGTAAAGGCACTCCTCAGTCGCAGTCTGTCTTCGCCCCTCTTCTTTTGTGTATTTGCACAGCAGTACTTGTTCAAGGACGCACGAGTCGTTACAGAGTTACACGCTATTGGCCAGGACTCCTTAAACAGACAATCCCTTTTTTTACACAGCTTTCGCCGCGCTCTGACGTTGGGCGCTAGGGTCTCCGTCCAGACAGCTTCGTCTTCGGGACTTGTGCTGGTGGCACACGCGTCTCTCTTTCTTTGAATGAAGTCGACCCCTCTATTAAACACAACTGCGCCTACACCGGATCACATGCACGGTTATGTATGCGGTGAAAACGCCTACACGCTCCGCTAATCAACCCCGGTAGCCAGCACATGCGAGCGTATCTGCCGTACGCAGTCGCACAAGCGCAGCTGGAAATCATTTCCTCCGGACTGTACCAATAGACAGACGGTGACACACGTATACGCGTGCACACCACCATCTCAAAACAGATAAATCTGTATTTCAAATAATACTTGCACATATTCGCAGACGCCCTACAGATATATGTATCGGGACATGTATAACAGCGTGGGGACCGATTCTGACAGGCTGCTGAACCGCACATTCTTCTGCAAAGACAGCGGAGAAAAAAAACATCAAAACTTATTCCTACGCTGACCCCTTCTCTTTCCGGCAAAAACAGATCATGCAGAATCATATTCCTCTGGAATGCTCCACCGTACACGTATTTCTTAACCTGTACACATCCTTCGTCCTCCTCTCCACATATACGTAACCGGGACGTTTCCTGCACATCCAATTTCTAA
>NW_021152286.1:0-2472 GCF_002837175.3 Physeter macrocephalus | reverse complement strand
GGGGGTGTGGGTTCAATCCCTGGTCAGGGAACTAAGATCCCACATGCCATGTGGTGTGGCCAAAAGATTAAAAAAAAAAAAAAGGATTGGACATTAATTGCAACGTGAGCTAATTTTCCTGGACATGCTCCCTGCTACTCTGATTATTTCTCAAGTGGAGTAGGGGGAGACAAAAATAAAGGGGAAAAGTCATGAAAGATTTGTATAATAAAATTTGTATTGATGTGTGGAACTCAGATCAGAAAATAGAACATGTCAGTGACACCAGAAAATATCCAGAATACCAAAATATGCCACTTACATAACGTCATAACTATGCTACAAGCAGGAATGATGCTAAATGAAATGGATTCCTGGAGCACTGTGTCCATTTGTGAGGGTAAGAATTCGATTGTAACTAGAAAAAAAAAAAAAGGCTCTTTGAGAATATGATGCGGATTGAGAGTTGAATTGATTTCCTGGAAAGAAACTTTGTCCTGCTATTGGGTACTTTTAGCCATTCCCAATTATTTTCATGCCCAACAGACAGTATAAGCGAAGAAGGTAATTTTCACTGCCACTTGGCCAAAGCCTCAAATAATTTGCTGCAACTGCCTAAGCCTTCATTTCCTCATAATAATGGGGCCTTGATCCTCCCCTTCACAGGGACAGTGGAAGTTAGTTACGATACCTAAAGCACCACTTCAAAGAAGATTCTAGAGAAATAAAAAGCATTGAAAAAGCAATTGCAGACCGCTTACCTGACTCTCTGTAGGTCTTCTTTATCAAACTTCTCAGAATTCTGCAGTTTTTGACTTACAGTACTTTTCAATCAGGTTTTTGTTGTTGTTGTTCAGCTCTGTCCTTCTATTGGTATACATACTTAAACTGTCAATTATGTATCTGAAACAATGAGAAAAATGTGGACACAAGGTTGGGAGGTAGATAAAGAAGGATGGCATGGATGCAATTTTGGAATCCCAAAGCTAATAATGTGAAAGAATAGAGCCAGGAATGCACTAAGAAATGATTGGAGTCTCGGTGTTCATACAAGTCTTTTAAAAAAGAAATAAATCACTTCCATTATTTACTTTAACATAAAGTTTATTTGTCTCTGACATCCAACCCTCCCAGATTTCAAGGGCATTCATTCTATCTTAGTTATGGTTGTGGCTTCCTCTCCCTACAAAAGGCCAGAGTCTAGGAAGCCAATATGGAACCCAGAAATGGAGAATGGGTAACATTTCCAGTTTATCATGTTTCTGCTGACATTCATTTTTCCACTCTTTCAACAAATAATTTTAGAATGTATTAGCATAGAGCATAGAACTTAAGAGTGCAAATTCCTCTAGGTTTTGAATCTCAAGTACAGAATAGCTTGGTAACCTTAGGAGAGTTATTTCATTTGCCTCTTTCTCAGTTTTAGTTCAGATAGCCCAAATGGCTCACGGTGAAGCTTAATAGAAGTCACTCCTATGGGCGGATGTGGCGCATGCCTTGTCAAGTGGAGAGGGGGCTGGACTTCCTGAGAAGGCCAGAAAAAACTGCTCTGAAGATGTTAAACTAGAGATGGAAACTGAATAAGGAGATGTGTCCTTTGATCGAGAAGTCCAGGGGAAATTGCGTGAGTCAGCAAGAAGAGAACACAGCAAAGCCTGAGGGGACATAGCATTCCAAACAGAAAGAGAGTGAAAGCGTCCCAGGGTGAGTACGGAGAAGCAGGCAGAGGCCACATCCTGTAGGTACTTTAGGTAATGACTCTATTTTCATTTTAAGTAAAAGGAAGATTTTAGAGGTTTTGGAAGGAGAATGACATAATCTAATTTGCGTTAAATGATAAAAATCTATTTTGTAGGGTAGAGGAAGACCAGCATGGAGGAAGTTAGGAAGCTATAGCAGAAAATGTAGAGAGTGGTTAGTGTAGGGTGGAAGCAGTGAGTGGACAGATAATGAATTTGAGAGGTAGAAGTACCAGGACTCGCTTTGCGGTTGACTGGGGAGAGGATTGGCAGGGTGAAGAGAAGGAGACATCCAGGACAGCTCCTAGAGTTTCATAATTGTTACTAAACTGATGGCATGGTTGAAAATGTCAGGGAGACTGGGTGTGTGTGATGGGGAGGGAGATGTTGAAAAATCAAGTGTTTCATTGACAAAGCATCTTCACAGTCTAAGTCTAGGACGGACTCTTGAAGCTAGAAGTATCACGTCAGCTTCGATGATCTTCTGGGATGTAAAACTCTCTGGTGAGCCTGGGAAGCCTAGGGCTCCATCTTTTTAGAAGTATTTTGCAGTGATTCTTTATTACAACCTTGCCAAGGATCTGGGGCAGGTCGCTGGGCCCTCAAGAGCCAAGAGCCACAGACTTTTCCTTATTTCATCAGGAGGCTGCTTCTCTCTCCTTCTGACTTTCTCCCTCCTTCTGACCTTGCTCTCATTTTTTAATTTTTAAAAAATTTATTTTATTGAAGTAGAGTTGATTTACAATGTTGTGTT
>NW_021152285.1:0-2472 GCF_002837175.3 Physeter macrocephalus | reverse complement strand
ATGCTCTTGCATCTAATTTTAAGATGCTTCCTATTCCACTGGTTGTTTTTTCTATCTGAAACAGAATGCTACCTTAATTATAATGTAATTATAATATAATAAATGTAATTAGTAACCATAATATCATATATAATAAATAGCATAATATAAAACAACAAAATATAATTTACCATATAACAAGGTCAAAAGAGAACAAAACTATACAATCACTTGAAATATCCCCCAAAGATATTTTATAAAGTTCAACATTCATTTCTAATTTAAAAGAAATAGTAAAAATAGGGATTGATGAATGCTTCCACAGTAAGAAGAAATTATACGTCTAAAAGAGAAAGAGGTAAATGATAAACTTTAGTAACACTGGCAATAAATGCAGGACAAGATGAAGATGCCTGATATAATGTTAAAGAAAAACTATTATGTAACATTGTCTTTGCAGCACTGATGAGTTCAGTGAAAAGAGAATCTCATAGAAAAGAGTATCTCGTTCTTCTTAATGTCTGTACACTTGTCCATTGCATGAACATAACAGCTTATTTAACCAATATGTTACTGATCTGCATCTGGATTTCTAGGTTTTCATGAAATTTTATTTTGCACAGTTGTTACAAACTCTAGGACTTCCTCTTATGTTTCTATCTTTTGAAAGAAACAATATCTCCACAGGTGATTTATCTGGGCTGGCTGCTAGCAGACCAAGGCTACTTCTCAGCTCTTCCCTTTCCATTCCTAGGCAATATGAAAACGGAAGGCAAGAAGGTCTTCTGTTTAGAGACTGGAAAGCTAGGTCTTGGTGATGAAGTCTTGGTGGTAAAGGCTAAAAATATCAACCCAGAACAAGTGTTTTTCCAGCTGTAACTATGTGTGATTCCCTTGGCTTGATTCTGTAGAGGATGTAAGACAAGACTGTAGGATCTGCCCTCAAAGTGCTTCCAGTAAGATGAGCTAAGTCAAGTATGGTGGCATATCTAATTCAAGACAAAATATAATGGCTCGTTTTCTCTCATAGCAGGACTTCGTGGGGTGAATGTAGAAGTCACTGTAGGCTCTTAATTAAAGGAACAGAATAAATCTTGTATTGGAAGGTGATTATTCTGGTCTCTTTTTGGAGATGAATTGGAAATTGTCTAGAGGAAGGAAAATTAGCTTAACCAAAGTGAAACTCATAAATAATTGAGCATTAATTAAATATCTGTGGCCTATGTTTCTCTTTGTTCATAATTTCTCCCAATTTATACACCTCTTTGGTACCCGATTAATCATTGTCATAGATGCAATTAACAATGATTATTACTGTGTATTAGGTTTTGCCTGGGCCCTGAAGAAACCATCCTAAATTACGAGCTATGATTGTCACTTGATTTTCTCACAAAGAACAATCAGAACTCCTGGTCTTAAGTGGCTTGGAATGTGAAAGTAAGAAGTCTCTTAGATATTATTAGAGGACCCCACAGAGCCCTTTGGTGAAAGTTTGGAAAACATTGGGCTTCTTTTGTTTTTTTAATTTATTTATTTAATTTGTTATTTTTGGCTGCACTGTGTCTTCGTGTCTTGCGTGGGCTTTTTCTAGTTGCAGTGAGCGGGGACTACTCTTGGTTGCAGTGTGTGGGCTTCTCACTGTGGTGGCTTCTCTTGTTGCGGAGCATGGGCTTTAGGCATGCGGGCTTCAGTAGTTGTGGCACACGGGCTCAATAGTTGTGGCTCGCGGGCTCTAGAGCACAGGCTCAGTAGTTGACGCGCACGGGCTTACTTGCTCCGCGGCATGTGGGACCTTCCCGGACCAGGGCTCGAACCCGTGTCCCCTGCATTGGCAGGCGGATTCTTAACCACTGCACCACCAGGGAAGCCCCATTGGGCTTCTTAAAATTAATTCTTGTAGTGTGTTACGAAAGAAGATTGAACCAAAAGGATAACGGTGTTTCTGGTTCTGTTGTTAGCGTTCTCCATGGAAACATCGTGGAAGCTTTTGGACCTAATTTCCTTCCCCATGTGTGACTGTCACTGAAAATATCCAACTCCATTCTATCCCCATATAACTTCAGAAACTAAGCAAAATGAAGTCTCAAAATTCATTTCAAATAATGAAATGAAAATATACTGTAGAATGGAACTGGGAAAATACCCGGTTTAAATTCTGGAAAGTGCTAACTGTACAATTCTGGATAAGTTGCTTCATCTTGTTTAGTCTAATTTAATGCGGATCTCACGGGATGTTATGATGATTAATTTAATATCTTTGTATAACGTACAGTGTTATGTAATTTCTTCTTGTTCTTCTTGAGTAAATTCATATCTTTAAGCAACTCACTTTCAAAAATAGTTACCTACTTGCTTAAAGTACTCTTACCTTCTATTATCAGCTGAATTGTGTCCTGCTCAAGTTAGTATGTGGAAGTCTTAACCCCCAATACCTCCTAATACGACTGTATTTGGAGATAAGGCCCTTAAATAGGTAATTGAGGTAAAATGAGG
>NW_021152284.1:1467-2473 GCF_002837175.3 Physeter macrocephalus | reverse complement strand
CCATAGCGTGCTAATGTTGAGACGACATGTAGAACAATGTACCTGTACTCTCCTCGCAGCAGCAGCAAGTATGTTACTATCAATCACCAGCTAAATCTACATATATCTATACATATGAATGGATTTGTCGTCACACCTGTACACCTGCATATATTGTGTATGTGCCCACACACAGATACGTACTACATATGCAGGTGGTACTTGTAGCACGTGTCTGACATTCTTCGTTGCTGCAGCACGGAAACAATGCAGAGAGTGCAATGCGTGCGCTGAGCCGCAAGAAGGCAGCAGCCCCTTCCAGGTGCAGCAGGAGCAGCAACAAGAAATAGAGAGTCTCAAGGCATCCAACAAAGTCAAAGGTATTGGTTCTTTATGCATGTGTACATACACAGGCTCGCGGCTGCACGAACCTGCGTCTCGAGACAGGAACACGACCCACTTACTTTTATACACACAAGGTGGAAAGTCGCTTGTCCGTCGCAGACTTGGAAAATATCTACGAACACTTTTTTTATCACGTCTGTGTGAATCCGTACAGTTGCACACACCGGTCGCTTTCTGGATTCGAATGACTGAAACGTGTTTTCCTCAGTACACCTTCAAGAATATATATATATATATATATATATATATATATATATGCTTCACAAACCTACATACCAAGTATACAGATATACTCGGAGACGTCTATCAAGACAATGCTGTTGCTACAGTTTCTGGTAGGCAACACGTGGGAAGGAGAAGCGACACAAAAGTGGTCGAGCCGCAGCATGCGCGTAGCTCTCCCTTCTAAGTACACACTGCCGCTGATGTTGCATCCCAGAGGAGCTCGTCGCAACAACCCGACATTGTTCTGCTCTGTCGCCTCTATCTATTTTATGGGGAAGGGCTGGTTGCTTTGGATTCCCGGCTATGCATGGGATAGTGCTGCTGCTGCTGTTTGTATATCTACAGTCAGTTGGTTGTATGACAGCGGCTGCTGTTTTGGTAAGTCTATCGTTCTCAG
>NW_021152284.1:0-549 GCF_002837175.3 Physeter macrocephalus | reverse complement strand
ACAGCCGAGAAGAAAACCAGCGAGAAGCAGCAGCAGCAACTTGTCTGTTACCTACGGAGGATGGAGGCACTGAGACGTCGACGAACGCAAACAGATGCACAGGCGAAGCACTATGCACAGGTAGTAGGCTGCTGCTGCTGCTGTTAGTCTCTCTGCAGCTGCGGGTGTTCATATTGCTGCTGCGCTAGCTCTACTGGTGCTGATGCCTTCCCAAGTGCTGCTGGTGCTGCTCCTAGAGATGTTGCTGGTTTTGACGCGGGTGCATAGGTGCTCCTGGTGCTGCTGGCTGTCGCTATTCAGAAACAAACAAGCACCGGCGGTTCTGCAAGGAACAAATTGTCTTTGATGCACCTGCAACGTGGCGTTTACCTGAATCTCTGTAGTCTTTCAGGAAACACTATACATTTTTGGATGCGCATATAGAGCAAAGCTACGTAGATTTACGTGAGCATACGCATCTGTAAGTAGTCCTCCAAATGCGTGCTTGATTTATGAACGTACATGTATATACATTCGCATAGACACAAATACATCTGAACGTACATACAT
>NW_021152283.1:2047-2473 GCF_002837175.3 Physeter macrocephalus | reverse complement strand
ATGCGGGACAGGGCATGTTAAGCGGTGGAAGCATCCACTGTATGTTCATTCACTTCGTTCGTTTATGCCTGTTGCATGCAAGACCTACGGTCTATCGGTCTCCCCTGGAGCGAGTATCAGAGCCATCGTCACTCTCATTGGCACCCCGAACATGGGTATGTTTACTCACTACTGCAGTACTGAGTATAATAATGTGAGCGAACAAGTCCGTAGGCGGCAACCCGTGCGCGCCGGTCCTAAGGAGTTGTGTAGCTGTAGAAGCCCATCTCCCGAGTGTGGAGATGTCTTCCCGTATAAATTCGACATCGTTGCAGGCAGCGCTTTGTGATAGAGATCCGAATGGTGTCTCCAGGTGCGCGTGCGAGTCTGCAACTCGTGTGTGTCCCCGTGGACCTATCTCTCCCAATACTACACATCTAAGGTGTT
>NW_021152283.1:0-354 GCF_002837175.3 Physeter macrocephalus | reverse complement strand
ACCTTTAGTCTTCACCCTGCGGTCGCACGTGTGAGCATCTCTGTCTCGTTCGTAGTACACATGACAGCTGTTCAGAGCTACCTGTTGCAGCAACAAACCCGAAAGTAGGGGGAGACGGCATGGCAGCGGCATCAAGCTCACGGACTTCCTGTATCCCGATAGCATTAGCCGAACTAACTTCTCATCATTGAATATATACACTGCGGCGGTTCGGCGGGGGGGGTGCGGCACCAGCAGCTGCGGTAATTACACGTCAGCATACGTGCACGACACCTAACCCCACTCAACCGTCGGCTTACGTATCAGCAGGTGCGCCACCGTGTAGACAACCTACAGCGAGTTCAACGTTGAACT
>NW_021152280.1:0-2473 GCF_002837175.3 Physeter macrocephalus | reverse complement strand
GAGCTTCTTGTGGCTTTGTGGGCTGGGGGCGGATGGTCTGTTCTGTAGCTAAGCCTGGAATTTGAAAGGCCGAAAAACGGGTATTGTTTTCACATGAAGGGCCTATGATTTCCTTCTGCATTACTCTCCTCTGTCCCCAAGTAGCTTGACTTTTTTTTTTTTTTCCCTTGAGGGAGGAATAGTCTGAGTTCACTATTTAATTTTTTCCCAATTTTAAAAAAAAGGTAGTAAAATACACCTAACAAAAAAATGTAGTAAAACTTCTTAACCATGAAGTGTAAAGTTCAGTGGCATTAAGTCCATTCACACTGCGACCATCACCACCATCCATCCATCTCCAGAATGCTTCATCTTGCCAACCTGAGACTCTGTTCCCGTTAAACAGTAACTCCACGTTCCCTCCCTTCTCCCAGCCCCGGCAGACACCCTTCTACTTTCTGCCTCTGACTCTGACTACTCCAAGTACTCGTATAAGTGCAGTGTACAGTATTTGTCTTTTTGTGATGGACTGATTTCACTTTGCATAGTGTACTCAGGGTTCATCCATGTTGTACATGTGTATGTCCTTCCTTTGTAAGGCTTAATAATATGTTCCATTGTGTGTATAGACCACATTTTGTTACCCATTCATCTGTCAAATGGACCCTTGGATTGCTTCCACCTTTCAGCTCTTGTGAATAATGCTGTTATGAACGTAGTGTACACATAATTCTTTGAGACTCTGCTTTCAATTCTTTTGGGTATAGATCCAGAAGCAGAGTTGCTGGATTATATGGTAATTACATTTTTAATTTTTTGAGGAACCACCAAACTGTTTTCCACAGAGGCTGCACCATTTTACATTCCCACCAGCAGTGCACAAGGGTTCTAACTTCTCCACATCCTCGCCAGCACTTGTTATTTTCTGGGGTTTTTTTGTTTTTTTTGTTTTTTTTTTAGTGGCCATCCGAATGGGTTTGAGGGGGTATCTCACTCTGGTTGTGGTTTGCATTTCCTTAATGATTAGTGATGTTGAGCATATTTTCATATGCTTATTGGCTGAGTTAGGTATTTACTTACGGGCTGAATTATTTACTTTTACCTTTTTTTCCCCTTTTTATCTGAACTTCATTTGTACCCTTGAATTTAAATAGCAGCTTTTTTCCCTTTTTTTTTTAAGGGCTACAGGGTATTTTACAAACCACATGGAATTTATTTCATGCTTTAGCAACCTCCATTTCACCTTTAGAAAGGTTGAGGGGATAGGGTGGGGTTAAGACTTTATCCAGCGCCAAGTACTGGGAGAGAACTGAGTAGGGAAAGAAAACTCACGGGCTCCCCACCTCCCCACCCCCATTATGGGCAGGGGCAGCAGCCCTAGGGGCTTGTGAAACGGACGCTGGCTAATTTCTGAGGATGTGCACTTGGCAGGCTCTTGACTGCCTTTTTTTTTTTGATTCGGGCCCCCTGGTTTTGGTACTCTTGCTGTTTAACCAGTAGTTTAATAACAGCTCCCTGGTGATGCCATGCAGAAAGGAGAATGCCTCCATTTTGAAACTAAATGAAATGTTTTTGCCATAGTTTCCCTTGCGGGATTCAGGTACCTCTTCTCTCTGGTATAAGGTGACAGGGACAGTTTTTGGGATGGAGGCCAAGCCAGTATTGCTATAGGGCATGTGGCCCTGCAATCTGTGGGGTTTGTCCCTCTTCTGCACTCTTACTTCTCTTTCTTCTGTAAGATCCAGTCAGACTTTTTTGCCAGGGTTGCTCCATGGCCACCACAGGGCCATCATGGGAACCGTCAGAGTTAATGACAGTTAAAATGCCTCTTGGAAATGAAAAGCACTGAGATTTGGGTGTGTGATGTTCCTCATTAGGAGGCTGCTGGGCAGTTGACTTTGTAGCTTGTATTTGAGTGTGTTTGGAGCTTGGGTGGCCTGGGGCCGGCCTCATTTTCTTCTCCAGAGGAGTACGGCCTGGGGCTACGGGTGAATCTTCACTCTCCTGAGAAGTCAGTTAGAGGCACCTTTCCTGCCCTGAGGAAAAAGTTCCTCATTTAGTTCAATTTTCAAAAGTTTTCTTCCCATTTCCATTTCATAGAATTTAGCCAGAGTCTTACCGGGCTCCCTGATGGACAAGCTGAGCTAGTTTCATGCCTTCCAGCATATGGTGGGAAGGGGTGGGGGTAGGACTGCCGAGGTAAAGGGAGAGGAAGAGGATTTGACGTGCTCACTCCAGCCTGGGTCTTCATCTCCCAAGCCAGAGCTGGGGAGGTGTGGGAGAATGGTCCAGGTGGAGAGGGGCTGTAATTATATAGGACCTGGTTCCCTTCCTTTGAAACTGCCACCCTACCCCTACTGACAGGGAAGGAAGGACCTATTTAAGGTGAGAGAAAAGGGAGTTTCTGGTGCAGGTAAACTGAGAGGAGTGTGGGATAGATGGGGCTGCATAAAGATGTGATGGATCATGTAGACTTAATATTGGAGCCTGGGTG
>NW_021152279.1:0-2473 GCF_002837175.3 Physeter macrocephalus | reverse complement strand
GCCATGGCCGCTGAGCCTGCGCGTCCGGACCCTGTGCTCCGCAATGGGAGAGGCCGCAAAAAAAAAAACAAAAAAAGTTAAAAAAAAAAAACCAGTCCTCTTAATTTGCTGTTTTCTTCTTGAGTCACATTATGAACTCTTCCCGTGGCCACATGGCATGTGTACTTTTCATTTCAGGGACTGCTGACATTCCAGGATGTGCCCATAGATTTCTCTCAAGAGGACTGGGAATGCCTGGACCAAGATCAATGGGACTTGTACAGTGAATTTCAGGGACTGTTGACATTCCAGGATGTGCCCATAGATTTCTCTCAAGAGGACTGGGAATGCCTGGACCAAGATCAATGGGACTTGTACAGGGATGTGATGTGAGAAAAGTATAGGAACCTTCTCCCCTGGGTGAGGACTGTTTTCTTCTTGGGTCACATTATGAACTCTTCCCATGGCCACATGCCATGTGTACTTTGAATTTCAGGGACTGCTGACATTCCAGGATGTGCCCATAGATTTCTCTCAAGAGGACTGGGAATGCCTGGAGCAAGATCAATGGGAATTGTACAGGGATGTGATGTGAGAAAAGTATAGGAACCTGCTCTCCTTGGGTGAGGATACCTTCCTTCCAGAATTCCTTATCCACCCACAGGGTTTAGAGTCCTTCATTTGTAGAATGTCTCCTGGAATCTTCTGCTTCCTACAATAGGGTTTCAGATTGCAACGTTTCTGGAAATATTGGGAGTTTGTGGGTAAAATTTATCTTATTCTTTGAAAATTGCAGCCTCCTTTTTAATATACTTTGTAACTGCTTGGGATGTGTCTATATGAACAGTGTATTATATGCTTCTGTTATAGTCCTTACAATATTTTATTCTCTGTATTTTCTGTAACAAACTTCCATGGATTCTTTGGGCTTAAGGTGTATTAAAAGGGAGGGTGCGATTCTGTGACTTCCCTGGTGATGCACTGGTTAAGAATGCATCTGCCAATTCAGGGGACACGGGTTCGATCCCTGGTCCGGGAAGTTCCCACGTGCCACGGAGCAACTAAGCCAGTGGGCCACAACTACTGAGGCTGCGTGCCACAACTACTGTAGCTGGTGCGCCTTGAGCCCGTGCGCCATTTATTTTTGGAGAATAAAACCACCTCGGAGTGATTACAATTTAGACCAGCTAGTCCAAATTCTTTATCACCTGTTCTTCTCAAACACCGATCAATGGAACAAGTTTTACTAGGGATAACAGTGTAATTGTATTCTAGAGTTCATATCGGCAATATGGTTTATGACCTTGATGCTGGATAATGACATTTCAATCGTATAACTGCTATTAATTGTCTCTTTGTTCAACGATTAAAGTCTCACGTGATCTGAGTTCATACTGGAATCATCCTGGTTGGTTTCTGTCTATTGCAGATTCCTTCCAGTATTAAAGGGCAAGAGCAATATGGCTTACTTTACAAAATGTCTTCAAACTAAATGATGATATAATCTACATTCAATTAATTTATACATACCCTACTGTAGAAAAGGGTTTGTTATGGTGGCAGAACCCAGTAATTATGTAAAACTGAAACTTTTATCTGCACTGGTTCAAGTCCTCTTCCTACGAATATGTTTATAATCAACATTCTTTCACAATTTACCCAATTTAATTCACCATAGCATTCCTCATATTAACTAAATGGAAAATCTTAAGCTATATACAAATCCAGAAAGGGCCAAAAATCATCAGCCCCCATGGATTATTACAACCCATTGTTGAGGCATTCAAATTACTTATGAAAGAACCAGTATGTCCATCAACATCATCAATTTATATATTATTGCCCCAATGCTAGCCTTAACCCTGGCTCTCACAACATGATTTCCTCTTCCCATATCTTATCCACTAATTAATATAAATGTAGGCATATTATTTATATTAGCCATATCACACCTAGCCATTTATTCCATCCTCAGTTCTGGATGAGCTTCACATTCAATATACTCACACACTGGAGCTCTAGGGACAGTAGCATAGACAATCTCATATGAAGTAATGTAGCAGTTATTCTATTCTCAGTCTTACTGATAAATGGATCATTTACACTTTCAACAGTAATTATTACACAAGAACATCGATGACTAATTTTCTCCTGACCCCTACCCAGAATTTTATTATCTCCGCAGCAGCAGAAATCCAATGAAGCCTCACCTGATTTAACAGAAGGAGAACCAAAACCTGTAATTGTCTTCAGTGTAGCAAATCTAGCAGGCCCATTCACCCCGTCCTTCCTAGAGAATATGTCAATTTCCTTATAATAAATATTTCCACAACAATCCATTTTTAGGAGCATTCGACAATCCCTAGGTGCCAGAATTATATACAGCCTAAGTCATCATTAAAACACATCTAACAATCTCCTTTCTATGAATTTGAACATCCTAACCACAATTTTGACATGATCAACGTATACATCTCTTATAAATTTTTTTACT
>NW_021152278.1:1845-2474 GCF_002837175.3 Physeter macrocephalus | reverse complement strand
CACTGACTTTGTAGGCTAAATCTCTTTAAAAGTCTCCCACATATGCGCATATTAATGAAGCTAATGATTTACAGAAGTATATTTCTGACACGATTGTGACGTCTGCATAAACCAGAATATCCTTCGTGGCAGCGCGGGGAGACATCAACTCCTCTCACCAGATTGATGTTCACGTTCCACCGAGTAGCACTTATGCATTGTAGCTTCGGTTCCGATTTATCAAAGCACGAGATTTGTAAAGTGTTGCCTACACACAGTCAGAATCGACAACCCGGGACACCGCAGTTCCATCATAGCGGGACTACCTGTAGCAAGTTTGTGCACCCGATTCTCATTCAAGTTCCCTCCCCTGCAGAGTTCGCCTTTCTGCTTCGTGGCGAATTACGGTATCTCCCGTAGAGTTGCGTCCTTTACCTACGAACACGAACGTAAGAAGCTGGCGAGTCACTTTTTCTATGCTGCGTGCTGCAAGCCAAATGTTGGCGACGTCGAACTGGGTCCACTTTGCCACTACTGCAAAAACGGTTGAAATTTGAGGTAATCGGAATTAATCTTCAGCCTTGAATTCTGGAAGCCTTCCGAACTAGGAAAAGCCACCAGACAACTTTGCTCTAGACTGCGGTTATGCA
>NW_021152278.1:0-1078 GCF_002837175.3 Physeter macrocephalus | reverse complement strand
TCATCAACTGCGGATGTTTGTGTGTAACTGCAGGGAGCACAATAATGGCATTCTGTGACGATAAATACGCTATATTGGTCAGCAGTCTCCTCAGACGCAGTCGCCTCTTGAAGTGGCTCCTCTCTTTAGAGGCCTACGATTTTGTCGCCTGTGAGGGGAGTCCCGCTGACTTGTGCGGGAATCCAAACCCACAGAGAGTATACTCGTGGTTGCCTTGAGTGATCTAAGGGAAGGTCAAGTAAGTAATCCTCAACGAAATACGACTCCGAGCAGCTGGCACTGTGTCACACTTCGTGGGCTCGCTATGGAAATCCTTTTGTAACTAGCCTATGACTGGCTACATGTAAGCGGTTATCAGCCGAAGTGGAGGACGGGCTAGAGTACGCACGAACTGCAACGACTGTGCCTCGTCAGAGTGAAGGACGGGCGACAACGGAAGTGCAGGCGTGGGATATCTTTACACACAGAGGTGAGATGATTGCCACTTTCAACGTGCTGAGTACTTTTTTTAAACCTTAATGGTGGGCAACACACCGGTTAATTTTGTGTACAGCCCTGATGACCGCATTGAAGCTGTACAGTAGCACGTGACATCCTGGTGACTGCACCACAGGCACTCGTTAAGTCCTTTGGCCAGTGTACAGAATATAATACAGTGTTTAAGCGATCGGCCCCCTTCCTGCTCTAGAGCCTCTGCACTTGCACATTTTCCGATCCCTACCTAGGATTTCACCACGAGACCACAGCCCTGCAGCGAGCGCAGCCCGGCAAAGGTCCGAACCTCGCTTCCTTTCCTTCCCTATTTGTCCGCCAACAACCAGCAGTGCATGATATCATGATTCATATACAGACCGCGCTGCTGCAAGTGTCTACGTGTAACTCCGCTACTGCTGCTGCTGCTTCACAGCAGAAAAAAAGCACATTCTAGGTGAAGAAAGGCGATTTCCGCCAACCTGTGTGGCCCTCAAACCTCCGCAGTTTTATTGGAGACCGCGTGGACAGGAAGCGGTCAAATCACCAACCTTGGCGATAAGCCTTTATATGATGTGTTCCCTCACCACGAACGAACGACGCACAG
>NW_021152277.1:0-2474 GCF_002837175.3 Physeter macrocephalus | reverse complement strand
TCTTTGGCTGCTTGCCGTCTGTATTGTATTTGTGGTATCTGGTTGCAGTGCCCCCTACATACCTGACCCGAGGGATATCACGCAAGAGGAGTGCACCAAGACTGTAAGGGTCGTGCAGGGTCTGTAGGGGTGGAGTGTACGGTCAGGCCATTCAAGATGGCTGCTCTCTTCCTCTCTGTCCATCCGGTGCCCGACCGGTGCCTGCTTCACCTACACCCTACTCACAGGACTGACCTTCCTGCGTACTTGCCTCCGCCCCAGCTAGTGATTGTTCTTATCAAAGGAGTGTTGAGGGATGTGCCCCTCTACTGGTTTCCCTGGTAACTAATGAACCCCCCTGACATCAATCTCCCCTTCCCCCCGCCCGCCCAGCACCCCCCAAGAGTGAAGACTGCCACCATGTCCTGCTGCCGTCTGTTGCACATGGTGGGGTATTATTGCTCCGGGACCTTGCTTCAGACCCGTAAGCTCCTCCTTCCATTAAACCATTGATGTCTCTGAAAAAAAAATAAAGTGCCAAAGCTAATGAATTGTTGTAAAACAAACACTGGGATAACAGCCACCCAGGTGAAGACTCTCTCTCAGAAACTCTGACCAGCCATTTTTGGATCATAAATCTCTCCCTCTCTCCTAGAAGTAACCTACATTTGTATTATGTAAGGATGCATCTCTAAATGATATATAGTAAATTTAATTTTGCCTGTTTTTAAAACTTTGTGCAACTGAAATCATCTGCTATGTGTTCTGTTGTATCTGGCCTCTTTGGCTCAATATTATGTCCTTAAGATTCATTGCTGTTGTTGTTGTATCTGTGGTTCATTTATTTTCATTGTTGTTTAGTATTCCATACTTATTATTCCATACTTATAGTACTCCGTATATGTTCTTCTATATCGTTCCATTCTATGGCTCTAACACAATTTATTTTACTATTAGTGGACATTGGGATTGTTTCCACTTTGGAGCTATTACAAATAATGCTGCTATGGACATGATGTACATACGGCCTGTTGGTGCATATGTGCAAACACTTCAGCAGATTTTATTTGTAAAAGTGCAATCATGGTCACAGAGTAGTTGGGCCTCCAGCTTTGTTAGATATTGCCATATACAGATTTCCAATTTCCACTCCTGCTAGCCATGTATAGACATTCCCCTTACTCCACATCATAGCCGACACCTAGTGTCATTGGACTTTTAAATTTCAGCCAGTCCAGCCTGTTGAGGATGAGCACCTTTTCTTATGCTTATTGGCCATTTTGATTTCTTCTTTGTCAAAAGAAAGTCATGTGTTCATTTTTCGATCCTTATTATTGATTTGGCAGAGTTTGTTCTGTATTTCAGCTCTTTACCATGATGTACTGTAAAAATCTCCCACTCTGGCTGGCCTTGGCAATAGATTACAGTTGGCTTTTGATGATCAAGATGTAGTCCAAGGTACCAATCTTGTCCTCTATAGATTGTGCCCATTGCAAGAACACATCCCTACCCCAGGGATGTGAAAATGTTCTGCTATGTCATTTTTTAAGTTTTAATATTTTGCTTTTCATATTTAGGAATTACAGTGAGGTTTGAGCTATAAAACTCTACCTGCCAGATGTTCTTAGGCGACACAAGACAAATACCCTCAGGATTTTGGTTGTGGCCGCTGTATACGTTGGATTTTTCTGGGCTCCAGAGAGCCCAGAGTGTGGAAAGCACAGGTGGCCGAGGACAATTCACTTTACCAGCTGCCTCTGTGTAACCAGGCCGAATCCTGCTCTCAATGCCAAATGAGGCAGAGGGACAAGCTCCCTTTTCGCCCCTGGTCCCCAGGACAATTTGCAAAAGGTCGGGAAATCCCACGACACCCACCTCCATGGGGCATGAAGGGCGGTGGCCGCCCCAGCTGCAGGCTGCAAAGGACTGTCCCTGAAGTGAGTGCTCCTCCAGCCTCCAGCCTCCAGCCTCCAGCAGCCATTCCTTGAACTCTTTGGGAACCAGGAAGGTAGCCCACCCAAAACCCACCCTCCACCATCACTTCCTGCCTACGAGGAGGGGAAGCATCCGGAAGAGCCCCTACAGAGAAGGGCCCCCCCTTGTGAACGGTCCCACAAGGCTCCTGCCCAGCATCAGACTCCTTGGGACAAGCCCCTTCCTCTAGCGCCTGGGTGCGATAGGGCGCAGACGAAGCTAAGAGGCATCTACAGGAGAATCTCCGACTGATTTCCATTTTTTAGCAGATTCTGTCACTACGTGCCACCTTTCTGGAAGAACTAATGCCTTCCTCTCCTCTCCTCCCCTCAACACACTTTATACCAAGGAAACAATCTGGGAGGCATGCAAGATATTTATTACAGGAATGTTTATAGTAATAGTACTTAAAGGGAAATTTTGGAAGAAACTTCAATATCCTACAAAGAAACCTAGCTTTAAAAGTCCTATGTATGGGGCTTCCCTGGTGGCGCAGTGGTTAAGAATCCACCTGCCAATGC
>NW_021152275.1:1274-2474 GCF_002837175.3 Physeter macrocephalus | reverse complement strand
CGCAGACGTACTGACGTATCTAGATGTCGCACCAGAACAGGCCCTCCTGCGGCTTCCTCGCTACTTGCAGGAAGATCCAGCTGTCTTAGACGAATGGGATACAAAGCAACAGAAGCTGCAGTACTGGACAAAAGTTTTCAATGGTGCGTTCAAGCGTAGCAGCTAACCAAAAGAGAGAAAGGCGAAAAAACAAGAAGAATGATTGAGGGCTTTCAAATCATTACGAAACCCCCTTTCTGTGTGCTGCATGCCTACACCCGAACAAGTGTGCACAAATACCGCGACGCTTTTACATACGTATGTAGAGGTCTTCTCCTTTTTGAAAGTGTGCATATGTATGTATAGATGCGTGTACACGTCTGTGTGCCTGAATGGTAGAACATTCCTGTATGTAAAATACAAACAAGCATCACTGCAGGTAGTTTCACTTGCGGCATGTGGTGCCACCAAAGCTACGTAGTTGCTTTACAAAAGTTGTATATATATCGTAATTACATCGTACACATAGGGTACGGATACCTTGCTGCTGCTCACAAGCGTACGTACACATGTGGTTGTGTAGGTGCTATTTTAATTGACTGTAAATGCTCCATGCACGCACACCTCACTTGAAAAAGGCTTTGAATTGCTGTGTTATATTACCTGTGTTTATCCTCAACTATAGAGCTGGCGGCTTATGTGCCATCTTGGCTATATGCTTAAAACACGGTGGGTAGAGCGCAGTTGCTGGCGACTGCATTAGGATTCGGCATGCTGAGTGAAATGCTGCTCTACAGAACTCTACGTTTCATCCTACAGAGAGACATAAGGCTGCAGACACAGTTAGACACGCGCATTCACTTTTCAAACGCATATTCAGAAGTAGAGTATACACACACCACTTTGTCCGTATATATATATATATATACATATATGTGATTGTATGCACGTGCAGTCGAGTATACGAAGCAAGACACAAGTTCCTGTCTGAATTTACTACCTACAATAATATTGTCCATACGACCGTGCATACTTATGTTAATTTGTTCAGGTGTATATACAGGCGTATGCGTATATACACGTGTGTAAACAGCAATTTCCTGTCATTGTTCACTACCCACGTGAGCTGCCCACGCGAGCGCAATTGCACGCAAGAACGAAGCAGCAGAGGAATCATCTATTACGTTGATTGGTGGTGGAAATGGGTCTAAGGTAAAGGGT
>NW_021152275.1:0-248 GCF_002837175.3 Physeter macrocephalus | reverse complement strand
AACTCCCTCTGTGGATCTATATCTTCGTGTTTCGATATGCGGATGAATACCCACATTATATTGCACGTTAGGGGCACAGTCTGCACTGTGTCTTCCTGTAAGAATCCTCAAAAGTAAATAGAAGTGTGTGTACATATTATTGGTATTATAGATGCACGTGTGATTACGCATTAATGAACGTTCGCTCGCGTTCACACACACGTGTATACAAGCATCTGTCTGCATACATGAGTACAGCTATTGCATAT
>NW_021152274.1:1403-2474 GCF_002837175.3 Physeter macrocephalus | reverse complement strand
CCATCTAACTGATTTCGTGACACACATCATTACAAAAGTCTGTTCAAAACATTTGTGATGATACCGTGACACACTTCATTACAAAAGTCTGTTCAAAACATGTGTGATGAATACGGTCATTGTGTAGCTCTACGGATGAAGCTGACTTCGACTCATGTACATGCAAAAAGCACCTGCAGTGCCGCACCACACGTCGCCATGTAGCCTACGGGTGCGTTGCCTCTCCCTTACTCGATGCACCCGTAATAGACGCACTTCTGCCAAACAAGGCTCTTTGCCGAGGGCGTAGACGTCAGAACTTTGCCCATACCCAGCGGGCCTAAAATAGGTCGTAATAGAACTGGGAAATATGATACTGCATTTCGTTGCAGTTGGGTTCCACTGTGTAGCTACTGAGTTGTGAACCATGTCAAGCTCGTGTCTCTAAATGCACATCTTTGTACATAGCCGCTTTGATTTTATGTTTGCGCACGACTTCTTTTTGCAGCTGTTCCAAGCTACGACGGTCCCAATCCAAGACTTCGACATGGAGGAGAATTGAGCAACAAACTTTCTCATGGATATCTCGTTACTCAGAGGCCGTTCACCTGCACGGCTCGCTGTCTAAATTGCAGAGCGCCTGCAGTACGTTATGTCGGCAGCTCCTGCAGCACTTCAGCGATTAGGAAGATCTTCCTGTTGGGGGGTACCTTTGCAGACACAGCGGAGCGCCTCCTAGTGAACAGCTGCAGCTGGGAGGCTCAACGCTTAGTTGCATCCACGAAGATACTTCTGATTACGGCCAACAAGTGTATGCAGATACGCACGCATACGAAAATATATTTGCATCTTTCTCGTTCTCTACATAAATATATTCAGATCAAACAAGCACACTTTGCACCATACGTTGAAGTCAATATCAAGGCATTCACTTCAGACAATGCAGGTATAAGTAGCTTTGCATAACAACGTACAGCGGGTGTTCAGCGACACCCGTAACGCAGAACCGCTTGAGGCACGTAGACACTAGAGCGAGGCACGATGCTACAAGCGGATAGCCCCACTCGCAGGAATAAAGCTGTAGCCGCATGC
>NW_021152274.1:0-971 GCF_002837175.3 Physeter macrocephalus | reverse complement strand
GGGTGTTCAGCGACACCCGTAACGCAGAACCGCTTGAGGCACGTAGACACTAGAGCGAGGCACGATGCTACAAGCGGATAGCCCCACTCGCAGGAATAAAGCTGTAGCCGCATGCGTACCCCTACGTACAACATACTAAGATGCCTGAATGGACGAGAAGTGGGATCATTGGCGTGCGATAAAAGCGTTCGTCATGCTTTTTTTGTTACAGGTACTGCATGACGCACACACATTCCTCTTCCACGCGCGCGCAGAGGGCGGCGCTCACCCCTCAGCAGGGTAAAATAAATAATACGAAATTACGTGAATTTGCGTAGATAGGTGCGTGTGCGTGTGTAACTGTGGACGTGTATGAACGGTTGCCGAGTTATTGATGTGCGTGTAGACATGTAAATACATATCTCTACGTACAGACGGATCTGTGTGGAGGCGCGCTTGTGCCGACATGAGAACCCACGATTATGGATTTGAATGCGTGCGAATTTGCGAGGCGAATTAGCACCTCGTATGTGTGCTGCGATATGATATCTACTAACGCACCCAAGTTGCGTCTGGTACAGACGGCGAACGAAAGCAGATTCAAGTGCAGAGAACACGGTCAACGAAATTACCACGATGCCGCATTCACGCATACACACGACGAAGTGTATAGACTCGTCAAAATCTGGGTGGATGTAAAAGTATAACAGAGAAGCCCTACGCGCTTTGGTCCCCCTTCTGCAAATGCTCCCGTGTGCAGATAACGTACTCTGGACACATTTTTTTTTACTGCGGCCTTCTTCAGTATCCCGTACACATTCTCCTCCTTGCACCAGTAGTCCACCACGGAACGTAGATTATCCACACCTTTGAAGGGCGGACACATACACGTGATCCCATTCTCTGAGAAGGTGAACCGGACTTTTTAAAAAATAACGGATCTACCCATGCGTTTGCACATTTTTACATACGTAAGCGCATAGGAGGGGCTA
>NW_021152271.1:1513-2475 GCF_002837175.3 Physeter macrocephalus | reverse complement strand
AGTGAGGTCTGAGCAATTATAGACTCCCATATGAACCTTGTTATATAAGTGTTCACATACTCTCCATGTGTATTTATATTTCGTTTATGAGCTATGGATCAAATCTGGCCCACAGTCCGTTTTTTTACAGCCCATAAGTTAAAAGTGATTTTTCAAGGGCTGTAAATGAGAAAAAAAAGAAACGAAGAAAAATACTTGACAGAGACTGTATGTGGCCTGCAAAGCCTAAAATATTTACTTATTTGGTCTTTACAGAAAAGATTTGAAAAAGTTGGTTTAGTGAAATGAGAGGAATTAAAGTTCACCTTAAATTGTCACTACAGGACCAGAAAATATAGAACACTTACATTAATATGAATGCCATTAACTCCTAACTTCGATAATTTAATCTAAACTAAATTAACATTTAAATATTAAATATTTAAGCACATGAATTATGTAAACAGTATTATCAAGGGACTTCCCTGGTGGTCTAGTGGTTAAGAGTTTGCCTTCCAATGCAGGGGGTGTAGGTTCGATCCCTGGTCAGGGAGTTAAGATCCCACATGCCTCATGACCAAATAACCAAAACATGAAAAAAAGGAAGCAATATTGTAACAAATTCAATAAAGACTTTAAAAATGGTCCACATAAAAAAAAATCTTAAGAAAACAATCAGTATTGTCAATAACACATTAAGTTACCAAAAGAACAAACTCTTGTTAAGGATTTCAATGCAGGATTTGTGACACCAGTATTAAGAATGTTTAAGATGAAGGTTAAGTGGTATATTTAGAAATGTTTTCTCTAAATAAGCATATCAGAAATGCCCCTAACAAAAATATCTCCAGCCTTTTTTTGTCTGGTTTTTTTGTTTGTTGGTTTTGTTGTTTGGGCCATGCCACACGACTTGCGGGATCTTAGTTCCCTGACCAGGGATTGAACCCAGGTCCCCAGCAGTGGAAGCGCCGAGTCCTAACCCC
>NW_021152271.1:0-831 GCF_002837175.3 Physeter macrocephalus | reverse complement strand
CTAGTCCATACTTTGAAGGAGTTTATGCTCAGAGGAAATGGGTTGCAAAAATAGCTATATTTAAAGAAAGAAATGAATATTGGCAGTGAGAGCTATAAGTTGTTATTGGAGCACAAAAGAGGGAAAAAAGACTTGAAATTGGATCAGGGAAGATGTTACTAGAGCAATGGTGACCTCGAAGTGCCATTGGGTATCAATGACAGACATACTGGGAAGAATAAGCTTGCCAAAGGAAAGAGGGAGAAAGGCAAAACACAGGAAAAATACTCTGAGTACTGGTAGAGTACAAGTGGGAAGAGTAGGAGATGAGAGCCAGATCATCTAGGGCTTTGGAGGCCAAGCCAAGGATAACATGCCAAGCTACCATATTAGCACAGCAGTGCTTTAGGACAAGCTTTAGCCTGCAACAGAACCAACCACTTGGAGGGCTTGTGAAAACACAAGCTCCACCCCCATAGTTACTGATTCGAGAGGTCCAGAGTAGGGCTGACTATTTGTATCTTCAATAAGTTCACAAGTGATGCTGGTATTTGACAACCACTTCCGGAGAGTTGATCTGCTGATCGTGTGGAGGATGGCTTAGAAAGGGAGAGGGTAGAGATGGAAACACCACTCAGAAGACAGTTATACCCATCCAGGTGAAATGAGAGACTAAGGTGGAATCAATTGAAATAAGAGAGTCAGCTATAGTCAAGAGTAGGTATTGTCGAATAAAAGTCAATATGATAGAAAGTGTAATATTGAATTAAAGTTACATATTGACGAGAGGAGTAACTTCCTTCCAAGTTGTGTGAAAGGGTATCTTTTATTTCTTCTGGTAATGAATTGGCC
>NW_021152269.1:1476-2475 GCF_002837175.3 Physeter macrocephalus | reverse complement strand
CACAGCCCTACTTAACTGGCTCCGCAGTGTCCACGGTAGCGAAAATAGAACAGAGCAAAAGAAGACCTTCCGAAGTCTGGTGTGCTGACAAGGGCCCGTGTTGGTTTCTATGTGCATTGCTAGTGCATTTTAGGAACGTTCCGGGTAGGATGTGGCAGAGAGACTACCAGGACAGGGACATGCCCACTCGTCCCGCTCATGAAATGGAACCCGGTAGTTAACGGACGCACTTGCATCGCCCGATGCATCGCACACTCGACAGTGCCGGCATCTGAAACGTGAACTAGCGGCATGTGAAGAGTGTAGATTCTACGTAGGATGAGGAACAAACCAATTAAGCCTTAAGAATACGTCTTCAGTACGTGTGGGTTTGTAGATTATTCACCCTGCTTATAAGTGAGCTGTATTCAAAGAAGGGCTTCTTTGGACTCGGCAGCAACGTGATCTGCGAGAAAGACAGGTAAAACTTGCGTGTATTGCACAACAAAGTGTGAGCGGTCACTTTCTCTGAAGTGGCAACTGTCGAGCGACTACACTCATCTCTCCATGTTTTGAGGCTTCCCAATAGAAGAGTGTCCGGACAAAAACAGAAATCAAAAGCTGAGCGGCGGCGTTTTTCGTCTACAACGTAAAGAGGCATGCTGGGCAGAAACGAGGTGGTGTGTGATGGCTCGCTTACCAGGGGGCTTAATGAGTCTCTTCCCAACACAGTCAGAAACTACAAGATACGCTTCACTACCAGCTGTGCCACAGTTTTTTGAGCATTTGTCCGCTGCAGGCATGGTGGAAGCAAGGTGACACCGCAGCAGCTATAGAAGCCAACGTCCTCTTGGTTTGGCTACCTGTGGCATGTAGCATTCAGGAATGTGGAGTGGTGGGTGGATAAGGGAGGTGGTAAATACTATCCCGTCAATTCAAGGTTGATCGAAACAGCGCTGCTGTCACGAATAATTCCTACTGATGTAAATTGAAAGAAGCGTGTTTTTGTTCAAGCCACAC
>NW_021152269.1:0-1110 GCF_002837175.3 Physeter macrocephalus | reverse complement strand
CTCTCAATCTCTCTTAAATTCTGATTAGGGAATAATAACATAATCATGGCACCCGACGGTGGGATATGACAAAGCAAAGCCCGGCTGGCAAATTGATAAAAGCGTCGACGGGAGGCAACACTGTTATGCTTGAGAGGGGCTTGGTGGTGAGTATACAGGGACGCTTGCAACGGAGAAATCACATGTTTGGCGTACGACTGTCAGAGTTCGTTGATCTTTTAGGTTCCAAACGTGCAGCCGCACGCATGTTTCCTGATGCCGTTTTTAGGCTGATGGTAATTGTAAGTCCTGACTGCGTCCAGGCTGCTACGTATCACGGAATGAAGATGTCTGTATCACATCTCCCAACACCGCGTTGGACGCTGCCTTCATTGCTTTACACAGCTTCTGCTAAAGTGTACTTAATGCATGTGCGCATTGCTTGTCTCCCCAACAGTGGGGAAGTACACGTGATTGTTACAAATGTCACTGCTAGTGTCTCATCTGAGGCTCGCTATTACTGGGCACACTACAAAAACCTTGGAGAACAACTCACACGTATGTGTAACTGAAGAGACCGCAAACCTTGCTGTGCCTCTACCTGCGCCCTGAGTTCAGTTTAAGTACAAACGGTTTGGACACGGGGCCCCAACACAGTACTATGGAATGTCCCAGCGTGCGAGATGAAAACATGAAACAGAGTGATTAGGGACGACTCTGTAGGACTGAGGAGCGGATCAGAGAGTTCTGAATGCATGACCTTCAAAGTTTGTGGACGTTTTGTGCAGCTTCCTATCCTGCGTAGGCTACTCCATCGAATGTGAGCCTTCCGAGCAGAACGAGGCCGTTCTTTGTAAGAATTATCACCAATCGCGTGCGTGACACCCCTGACTAGGATGCTCTTCTTCTCTTTGTGGGGCCACAGTCCACTACAACAGGATAACTAACAGCGCCGACAACTTGAGCTCGCGTCGCGAAACAGTTGGCTCCGAGGGTGTTTGAAAAAAACCGTCCATAACTGTATGATTTACCCACTATTTTGTTTGACATTGCAGACCATCGAGGGCTGGCGATCTAATCCGGTGGCGCTCAGCCGAAAGACATAAGTATGTATCACTTTGCACAGGGGTA
>NW_021152268.1:1743-2475 GCF_002837175.3 Physeter macrocephalus | reverse complement strand
AAGACAATGACTCGCTTCTGCTTATTACGACTTTCCTGCGGCTGCAGTGGGCGCGGCTCATACCACTGTGCTCCCTGACAGTATGCTGCTCTCTCTGCAGACATTTTAGTGTTTCCTCCCGTGCTCACGTCCCAGATGAAGCCTGGTGTCACTCGCCTATGAATGCTCTACCATTGTCCCTCGGAACGAGGAATTACCTTAGCAGCAGATGCGGCTGGTTCCGTCAGAGGGTTGTAAGCATCAGACAGGAGCCGAGGACAGGTATCTCCGCAGGACGCCTGACACTGTTGTACCTCTTCTTCCATGCCCTCCAGCGTTTGTCCGCGGGCGCACACGTGTAGTAATATTCGTCTTATCAAATCCCGCGTTACTGGTGGCCAACGGTGTAGGTGGCGCACGCCGCTTCTACAGTCACCGATGATAACTGCAGGTGCACTATGGAGCAATGACACACGACCTCGTTTTGTGCTTGTTGCCTTCTTCCCGCCACGCGATGGGTGCCTATCAACCGTGATGTCTTCTTGCTCATGCTTCAAGCAGCCACAGCACAGTCAACGGAGGCACTAGAATCAGCGTGTGGAGCACCGGAAGTAACACATCATACAGCCGTTCGAGCAGTGGGAGTGGAGGCGGTGCTGACAATATGAGCGAGACTAGCGGTAGCCGTACTAGTGCAGCTCTTCCAGCGATTCCTAGAACAGACGAATTTACTTTCCGCCTTGATAGATAGTT
>NW_021152268.1:0-957 GCF_002837175.3 Physeter macrocephalus | reverse complement strand
CTTCATTGTTCTTCACCCTATTGTTCGTCGGTATTTTTTTTTACAGTGCTGCAAGTGTGTATGCCTCATGTTGGGGGCCACGCGCCGGTGGACGGATGGCCGGCGAGTGATGCTGGTGCCGTTCCCTCGTCACGTGCTCTGGGGGATGCACCAGTCCTACAGTTGAGTGAAAGACATCTATCTCTCACATGTCGGGAATGCGTTCGTCCCTCCTCGTGCGGGATAGCATTCTTTTCAACACAGCTTTCAGTGGCAGTGCGTCGTTCCTGCTGCCCCGCCACTTCCAGTATCGGCAGTAGCCGCTGCCTCACTTGTAGCAGCCGTGCATCGCCGCCGTCGTAAAGTTCGCTTTGTGTTGCAGGGACTGAGTGATCTTGATTCAGCACCGTGAACTTGCCAACAGCAGGTTTTGCCCCACCCTGCGCGCCCGTCTTCTCAAGTTGCTGGTAGTGGGCACCGCTTGAACGGCGCGGTGCCAATCCAGCGGACGATGGTGAAACGAAGGTTTTACCGGAAGTGCTTCTTTATTTGTAGCATAGACCTTTCCTCCCCGTGCACTTCCTTGACATCGTCGTAGCTCCCCGAGCAGAAGTTAGGTGAACGTCTGGTTGCTCTACTCCTATTTAGTGAACCGCGGATTTCCACTGGCTGTCCGCTCGTTTTCGTCTCCCAGAAAAGACATTTTGCCCGCGGCGATATTTCACCTCGTTGTCTTGTCACACTGGCATATATTATAGCTTTCCAGAAGTTTTTCGTTGCCGCACCCCACACGGTTATGCGACGTGGTCTGCTCATATCACGGATGATGCGTCGATGCCGGAGCTATGACAATTTATGTTGTTTTCGTAGCCGCGTGGTGGAGTTACTGCGTTGCCGCGGCTCGTACGCTGACGCGACGGTTGCTGCTCATGTGCAATACATGCTTCGATGCTGCGTCTTCCACGCTATCCATGACAG
>NW_021152267.1:0-2475 GCF_002837175.3 Physeter macrocephalus | reverse complement strand
ATATGCACATACATAGATACATATGTCTATATATGCATACATCGATGGATGCCTCAACACCAAAGCAGCAGATATACCAGTCAGCGACGACTCCAGAACCGTGTATCCCCGTGAACGTGTGCGGTTGCCAACACATAACTCGAACCCGTACTGCCGAACAGAGACGGCAGTAGTATACGCACGACTGTACAAGGACAGGTGAAGCAAGTGCCAACCACGTCGTATTGCACGTTGAGCGGGAACGTATTGTCCTCGTCTCAGCGAGTTGTACGCTTAACGTATATGTGTTAATGACGGAGACGCGCGTCTGTCACTTCCACCGCGAGCGCCAACAACCCAACTTGTTTTTAAATGCCATGTTGCCGAACAGCTGCTGCATTTCTAGTGGAACAGGCATGGGATTTTCTCAGTCTAATTTGACAGATGATGTGGAGTAAGGGTGTTCGCGAGGCACTGGGGCAGGGAACTGACTCTATGGCGGCAACAAACGACATCACTGCTGCTGAAGGCGGTCACGAAAAACAATTGTTGACCGTAGAAAATTAATGTACGATGGTGGCATCTAGACAGTTTCTAAAACTAAAGTTGCCAAAAGAAAACTGCCTTCGCATTTCCGCTCATAGTTCGTTGAACGCTCGGCTCGGCCTATATAGTTGGAAATAGTGGCGAAATTTCGAGAAGCGAGCAAAGTGTGCTGACTATTTGAGATTAATAGTATAACGCCACAGGCTTCCCGTCACAGGCTCTCCCCCGGCTGACTTCCAGGCTGGGCTGCCGCGGCACCACCGCAACTTATCCCTCGAGATACTTACTTCCTTCTCTCGCAGCGCCGGTGAACTATATTACAACTGAACCGCACTGAATTGTGAAGAACGAACACTCGTGTATGTATGTGGCCCTAATACGGATCTACCGTTGCACGACAAACTTAAATTGAGGTGCTACTAGCGTGTGGGAGTTCGGAAACGCCCCAGTTTCAGTAAGTCGCGCAGCACGCTTCGAATAAATTGTCTAGTGAGATCAAGACGCGTCCCAAGAAAGCGAATCTTCTATGCAGACTTACAGTGTGGTGGTACAGAGCAGTGGTACACCACGGAAGAGTTGGACGCCACTCGCATACAAAGACGTACAACGCCAGTGACGTACACACGTACGTAACTATATGTATAGTAAAAAGCGACTGCCCACCTCGTCGATCAAGTGTCGCATCTGGAAGCAGCACTCACACATGTTGAGCTGTGACCCTGAAACAAGTGGCAACGGCGGCTACGACGTGCACAAGTCGCCAGTGTGCATTACCACAGTGCAGACGAAAGTCTTGCATTTCATGCCCCTAAGGACTCTCCCTCAAAATTTCTTTTTCTTGTACTGTCTGTACTGCCTAGATGTGCTAGATGTACGCGACGTCTCCGCGCACCCTGCGGTGTGTGCGAAGAAGCACAGAAGCCCGGAATCGACCTCACAGCAGAAGGAAAAGGAAAAGTCTGCACATCTGCAGCTCTTGAGCGGTGCGCTGCGCAACCATGCTACACGACGACTGGCCACTTCCATCCGTGACAAGCGGAACAATTTACCGCTTCCCGTCCACAACGACATAAGTGATAGAGTGATCTGGGTCCGTGTGCCCAAGTGTGAACGAACTTTGAGCGTGGAAACCAGAAAAATTGTGTCTGGTGAGTAAACGTAGAGCCCAGTAGGCGGAAAAGTTCTTTCCGCGTCGATGCTAGATGATTTTCGGAGCCACGCGGTATCAAAATAATGCAGATCCTTCCTGTAACGTCCATAACGCAGTTCCTCCGGGATGGGACGTTTTAAAGGACCTGCTTTTTTCCCACAGAGATATTGTAGTTTGTAACGGGTGTGGATAGGACAAGTGGTGGGTGCTGCCACGCTTATCTCTACTACTCTTGTAAGAACTGTAGTACACGCACGCTGACTTCCGTTATGCCGCGATGTAACGCCTGAACGATTCGACACTGGCGACACACTTCTAGACTATGGGGGTGACCAGGGCCAGGGGATGGCAACGGCTGAGACGCGGTGCTTTTCCGACTGCAAGACGCCAAACCTAAGGTCTGGTCACCTGGGTAGTTCGCTTAACGTACATGTGTTGGCGAAAGCGACGCGCGGCTGCACCCGCCAGCGCCAACTGCCCAGCGTGTTTCAAAATGCATTGTTGCCAGAACAGCTGCTGCAATTCTAGTGGAAGAACCAGGGGCTTTTTCCGATGTAACCTAACAGATGACGTGGAGTAAGGATGTTTGCGGAGTATTGCTCCTTCGTTGAGCAAAGAAAGCAGCGTGCCAATTTGGTTATTTGGTTATACGTTAGGAGAGGATTGCACCCAAATGCACCAAACCGAACATGCTGGTAGCTTGCACCGAAACCGTAGAGCCGTTGCAATGGAGCCAAACAAGGAAAATTCTTTGAAGAGGCACAGTCACAAAGCAGCTGATGAAGCTGGTAACCGAATGT
>NW_021152265.1:0-2476 GCF_002837175.3 Physeter macrocephalus | reverse complement strand
TACGTCACGTCACCCTCTGCAAAACTCATCAGTTATAATGTCGTCTTAATCAGAGGTGACAGTATACTGATAAACGTACCTGCATACCGTAGGCAGGTATCCACGGTGGGGGATACACCGGACCCTACACGCATTCGCAGAAGACAGTACAGCTACGGAGGAGTGCACGATGCATATCCAGCACTTCAGGCGACGCTTTCACATCGCAGTGCCACGGACTGACACCGGGGCTCAACAACGGTGGACAGTCGGTTTAAGCTAATTATAAGTAGGAGGAAAGATCGTGTCTGGTCCACACAGTACCGGCGTACGCCTGTTACATATGCCTGTGTCCACATTTCTATGCAAAATAAACATAAGATTACCGCAAGAAAGTACAAATCAAACTGGTGGTCTCCGTCTTCACGTTCCTATTCGATAACCGATGTCATTGTGTTTCATTTCCCTGCATAATGCGTTGATTCTCACCTTGACCCTCTTCCAGGGGACTTCCAAAATACAGAGGATTATATCTGTCCTCGGGCGAATACCAGACAATCGTACAATCGGTTGCCCTCTGGTCTTGCCCACTCACGTTAGAGATCATTATACTTGCACTCGTTTGCCGCTGGAATACGTCTTCCCGTGAGGTCCGTAGATCCCTGGTCTGTTGACCCTGCTGGCACTGTGCATCACCTCCATCCTGCGGCGCAGCTTCGAAGCATTGATCGTTCAATCCACCAGACGCTACATAACTGTGCGGCGGAGGCGGCTGCCGTTCATTCCGCAGCTCGTGTGTCTTTTCTGCCTGACACGGGACTGACACTCGGACACATGTTATCTGGACAAGCTGCTCTTTGCAGCAAGACTCCATGAAACGGCTCTACGGCCTCAAACGCAAGTACACTGCAACAATGCTGGACGCTGGCCCCGCTCGTTACTGGTTGTGTACGCTAAACGGCAATCTACAGCAAGACGCAGATCCCTTTGCGCACCCTGGCACCGTTGTCAGAACATCATCACGATCCATTTTCGATACCAATACAAATAATCATGCTGCGCAAGGCCTAGCAGAACGCTAAGCATCTGTCACAATTCTGGCGGCAGGCCCTTGACGGTGAACGTTCTAACCACCGCACGCCGTGCGCACGAATCCACAACACTTGCAGCAATAGGTCGGCGACCGAACTGCTTGGGTAATATTCGCGGCAGATAACGCGGAACTTCTAACCTGTTCCAGGGACTGCTAAAGACGTGAACCCCGAAGCAGCCTAAACATCCTCACCTGCGTCACAGCCTCACGGAAACGTACCTTCATTAGCGGGACCCGTTTGCGGAACCGTCCAGGGATGGTAGTGTGTGCAAACTGGCGTCGCTGATAAGCAAACACCTAAAATGTCACTCATACCTTCATTCGTCGCCTACACGCGGCGCGTTTCTACCGTCACACGTTTCCGTCAACCAGCCAGCTAGCTGATCTACGCGTATAGGGCTGAGCATACGAGTACAGCATTGAACCCGTAGTCATTATCTTACCGCTCAAAGCTAGAACCCCGAGTACGTGACCAGTGGCGACAAAATGAAAATCCATCCCTAACAAGGAATGGTTAAAATCCAGCCTTATCGAGAAGGTAGTATACGCTCCCCTAGCCCGTGTGCCTCACCTTTCTGACCGCAGTTGCAGCTGACCGCTCCGTTAAACGGGGGCAGCATAGCAGATTCTGGGTGGCTTCCTTACAACTGCACACCCAAGACAGAGCCACTGTAGAAAAACTGGGCCACCTACATCCTAGTAATTCGGTAACCTACACTTGTAAGCATTTAAACGAAATAAACACGAACGCCTGGGCTGCGGGATGGGCACGGACGCAGGAGGAACGAATGAAGTTGAACTCTCTCCCGTGGTGAAATCAGCAAAACACCTCAGTATTTCCCCTTATGGATTAACCTTCCCCGTGTAGTCCTGAATTCTTCTTGCGTGTTTTACTACGTCAAGCTTCTTCACACAGAGTCGAACGCATGCGTCACTGGATCCTTGGGTGCTCTTCGTAAAGCTGTGTATCTTATTGGACACCAAGGATCCGCCTGTGAAAGACTGGCCGGTGCTCAGTGCCTCTAAAGACTTCACCGCTTTTTTTTAACGCAAGGACACATTCATTAATGATGTGGCGTAAATCTCTCAATACACACACAACTGTTATCCTCGCGCAGTTCTACTGGTTCGATGATGCACCGGGCGCTGCAGCTGCCCGTGCGCATCCACACTTGGCGGTGGTTTTGTATGTGCACGCGTAGCGGACCACGTTTTTGCACTGCGTACAAGCGCGACGGTATCACAGCTATAAAGTGAAAGCTCACTGAAGAATCTCCATTATCGCTACACTGTGATAACGCCCTGCAGGATCTCCTCGCCGGCTGGGGCATGCCGTGATATGCTCTTGTTCACCACACTGCGCTCTTGAGGGGCACCGCCAACAGAAACAGCAGCCATCGGTTC
>NW_021152264.1:0-2476 GCF_002837175.3 Physeter macrocephalus | reverse complement strand
TGGCGCTCGTTCACACGATTTTTCACGTAGAAGTTGTAAATTTCTAAATAGCAGAGTTAGTCGGCATGAAAAGCTCAAGCTTATTTACAGCTTGGTGCCCCTTCATTACCGTTCGGCGTATATCTAAAGTCCCCCGCGGCTGGAATGCGAAAGGCTTATGGCTTTTTTATCAGAAATGTGTGCGCCTATTGAAAGGCATCCGATAGAACCCCTGCTTCTTCCAAAAAGTTGGCTGGTGTTTCAGCAGGAGCTGACTTGCGCGACGGTGCTTGCGACAGAATGTGACGAATGTGAGTATTACTTCTGTAAAGTCTCATCCTTTCGAAACCTTGTCCCAAGACATACTGGAAAGCATTACACAAAAGAGACTTCCGTCTTGTGGAATATATATATACATTATGCTAGAACGGGAGAAGGGCTGGCTGACCTATCTAGGAAGCTTTACGTCTATCGAAGAAATTATGCCTATTAGAGAGGAATATGCTTCCTGAAAGGGAGACGTCGTTCGCACACTGGCAATCTGAACAGCCGCAATAGCAGCAGCACCCCGAAGAACCTGCTGGGGCTGCTGACTTGAGGCAGATAAACCAGCAGCGGCAGCAACTGCTGCTCGGGGGCTGCCGCAACAGCAGCAAATCAGGTGTAGTACTAGCAGCTGCACGGTCCGCAGCGCAGCAACCTGTTTGGCACAAACACACAGAAGTAGTAGCAGTGAAAGACAAGCAGAGCAGCAGGGCGACCGCGTCTGTGCTGCAGGATTCAAACGGGCGCAGCAGCAGCTGTACAGCTTACACCTTTCTATATGCGGGGCAACACGTGGTAGCCGTACAAGCGCGCCCATGTTTATATATAAAGTTATGGTCTCTGCAGGCATCCGTGGCTACGCACATTCGGGAAAGCCCATGTGCGCGGCACTGATCTGGTTGTCGCCAGGACGTCAACGATGTCACACAACTGTGCTCACACGTACACATAACCTGTATACGTTCGCACACACGTGTCTGCATAAATACAGACAGGCGCACATATAATTGAGTGCGATTTATGTTTAGCGCGCTTGCTGCAGCATTAAAGGTGCCATTTTCAGCGGGCACATGCACATGGCACATTGCTGTAGTTGCTGCTTATGCCTGCACCACACAAGGGGGGACTTTCTGCTGCTGCAGCTGCTGCTTACGGCTGCACCAGACAACGACAGTCTTTCTGCTGCTGCGTAAAATGATTCTCTAGCATACAGTGCTGCTGTTGTGCTACGTCTTTCCCGCGCGGACACAAATCAAGTTGATTTCGCCTCACAGGCGTCTGCCGACCTCCAAAAGAGGTCAGTTTCGGGCTTTACAATTATGAGGACAGCGGCCGGCCACATACATTAAGAAGCTGCAGAAGGTAGATTTTGCGTTTGTGCATTTCAAAGCGCTAAGAGTCTGTCCCTCCTATATACGAGGTAACGTGATTGACCCTACAAGCTACAACTTCACCCAGGTGTTGGGCGTTCTGTGTTAGTGCACACGTAGATGTCACATACAGGAGTGCGCGTGGCGAAATCTGCGTGAGTGGATTTGATTTTTTGTACAACGAATGGAGATGTGATTGCGAGACCTCCGTCAGCATAGTGGGACCGCCTATGAGCATACACGCGATAGCTGTACGCAGTTGCGGATGCAGGACCACACACTCTGCCAGACTGCATGTTAAACGACGGCCACAAATAGACGTACACCTCCGTGCTTATATATTGAACCTCCCTAAAAACACAATAGTGTTCATACTCGTGCATCTCGTAGCATGGTATTGCGTGTTACATAGAAAAGTAAGACACCGTTGATACTCACCGGCTGCTTCATGCGTACTGGAGCGTGGGAAGCGACTCCACCAGATGCGCGCAAGTTCATGTCTCTTGTCCCCACCAGTCAGCAGTACTTCAACCGCCAGCAATACACGACCAAACCGATCCTCTATTTGCTTACGCGTACGGCAGGACGAGCACGTGCATCGGAAGATTGCGTTCGGGGAGGCGTGTCGGACACAAGTTCACTGCAGGCACGCTGCAGTGTACGTACACGTCACGCAGCGTTTAGTCGCCCCGTTCGATTTGCAATTTACGAGAGAGGCGAATTTCAGCGTATACGACAAGTGTACATACCAGTAGACTCTGTTTGCGCCCACTCCAGTTCGACCTGCGCGGACGAACTGCCACAAAGGCTGCACAGTGACTCCATGGGCTGCACTGTCGCCTTCGTCGGGGGTCCTTTCGTGTGTCTCACGGAACCCGTTCTCCTGGAACACGCCGATGGGGCCCGTTTCCCGTGCGCGGATTTCTAATGTGTGTGCAACCGTGTTTTTCAAACATCTGCTGTGTACGACCAATATGCCGACGACGGCAGCGTCGCTTTGCAGGATTCCTCGTCGTCAAACTACGGTGATGCAAAACAAGAACACCCGGTACCAGCGACCAACAAATTCGACCAGTCCAACC
>NW_021152263.1:0-2476 GCF_002837175.3 Physeter macrocephalus | reverse complement strand
CAGCTGTCTACTCAGACACCTACGTGGAGAGAGATGCGGAGCGAGAGAGAGGAGAGAAAAAAGGGAGGCACATGCAAATACACAGAGCATTTATTTTTCAGACAGGTAGAAACGCTTACCGAACAGGTCAAAATCCTCGTCTTTTGCAGCCGCTTCCTTCTTCTTCTTTGGCTGTTCTGCTGCAGACCCTCCGCATTTCAGCGTGTAGTATGAAGAGAGAGTAAAGAGCTCGTTGCTCGGGACCAGTGCACCAGTCGCCATCGTGGAATAGCTGCAAGAAGATGTGAAACGGTCACACATTCCGTTTTTGCGAAAGAGCAGAAATTGTGCTTAGAACGAAAAAATCTCTGTCCGCCAGTGTGCGCGAGGTTGAGGAAAATAATACGCAGCAAATTTGAAAATGGACGGTGTCACATCTGGACAATGTGTGCTTTCACGAAGGGAAGCCAAGAGAAGCGGCACTGCATAAAAGGGAGGGTGAATGTCAGTCAAATGCGAGGAAAGCGGCAGGAAAAGGACAAGGTCAACCAGAAGCGTAGGGGTGGACACGTGTAGAGATTGAGAGGAAATTTGTTGGAATTCGGAACCGAAGACGTGGAAGGGTGACGTAGTCAGACAGCTTACGGAGAAACCATATGAGTACAGGAAAATGCAGCAGAGCTGCAAGAAAACTACGTAAAGACGCACAGGAGTGAAGTAGTCAGCTCTTTAAATAAGATTTTTGTGAACAGAGAGAAACGCAGCACGCGTATCACGTTAAAACAGGAAGATCCATGTGAATAGAAAAAAAACCCCATCATCGAGAAGGGGAACACAAATGAGCGAGACGGGTCTGCCGTCACGTCACGGCTGTGCATCTGGACAAGAATTTCGATCCCCCAAGCCGGAAAAGAGAGAAAATTAGGGTAATGCAGTCGTTAAAAAGGTTATTATCTGAGAAAAAATTGATAGACAGTAAATAAGTTAGTCAGGGGTAAATCGCAATTTTGACCCAGCAATTGTCTCTCTCCATAAATACCTCAAAATGCCCCCACCGGTGCTCCGCGTAAGACTTCCTTAAAAAAGAATGGGTGGATGGCAGCACATTTCCTTGTTCTGTTTGACAATACACTCTACGTATATATCTCTAACTACCGAAACCCACCCATGTATTCTGATTTGTTGTCTCCTGGGGCGACTGTCCGATAACAGCTTACCTTGAATTTTGTAGACCTCCTTTCTCCTTTCCACTTTCAACAGGCGATTTATTGAAAATCCACTACGGAATTTTTGAAATTACTCCGCTCGTGTAGTCAGAAAACTCGCTGCACGTAGAGGAGGTGGCAGTGGGTCCTTGGCCTGAGCCGTTGAAGGGTGGCGCGTGTTCCCGCTGCACGGGCAGGCGTGATAATATCCCAGTGCATGTGAAAGAAGCCACACAAGGGAGATACCTGGCTGCGAACTAGAGGAAAGCCACCCAACGCGAAGTGCAACGGAAATTCTTTGTGAATTTCTCGTCCACCTTCATCTTCCATGCCTTAGTGGCCCTTTCAAATCAGCTGTACCTGAAATCATGGCTGTGAATGTGTCCTGAAAGCTTTGCACGCGAGGCAGCAGCTGTCGATTCTTACTTCGCATGCAAGAAACGGGGCTCTTCTGGGGATCCGTAGTACTCAGAGCAGTGGTCGCTTTCTGTTTCGAGATAATAAGAGGAGTAGTCACTATCTGCTGCTCTTCCCACTAGAGCTTAAAAGAACTTTCCGGTCTCAGCAGAAAGCGATCTGCGTCCCTTCTCACTGTCTTTCTGGTTTGAAGATCCAGGACTTTTGCTCTCTGCCTTTTAAGAACTTTGCTCTTTGCTTTTTCAGAGCTCTGCCTTTCCAGAGCCTTTGCTCTCTGCCTTTTAGGAGCTTTTGCTCTCTGCCTTTCCATCAAAGCGGCGAATGATGGTGTCTTCTCATGCAGAGAATCCGTCTGCCACACGACGTGTCAAAACTGCGTCACTGTTACCCTCATGCAGCTCATAAGTTCATACTGTTTATGCACATACCCACGGTGAAATTATTTCTTTCCTGTCAGTTTTCGCTTTCATGACTATATACGTTTCGTTCAGACCTAAACTCTCCAGTCTACGACTGTGAAAAACCACTGAAGCTCATACTGCGCAGTCGGTGCAGTCCAAGCAAATCATCTGGGATCTGATCGAACGTAGACACACACAGCCCTCCGCGTTTATTACCGTAGGCATATTCCCGTTTCTGTGTCTGTAGATGAAAGTCTGGATGAACACCTGTAGTACTTCCTGACGAGACACACGAATTTCGCGCAGCTACCTTTTATCCGTCGGTGTCTGCAATTTATGTGGACTTGTATACCCGTCATACCTTCCTACAAATAAAATATACGGCGGTTGTGCCTCGGCATTCTACTGATGATGCTTTTGTTTTTCTCTTGACTGAGGCAGCTCTACTGCTTTTCTCTGCTTGCGCCGAGGTTT
>NW_021152262.1:2099-2476 GCF_002837175.3 Physeter macrocephalus | reverse complement strand
GCTGGCGTCAGGCCGCCCGGTAATCGGGGTCCGGCAGTCTGGTAATTGCATCCGTTTGCCTCTGGTTTATCGGCCGGTGACATTGTTTCTGAAATGAAAAACTAGGGGGTGATTTGTTATGAGGGGCGTATAGAATGTAAGTGCTGGACATAATAAGGTTAGGGAGTGAGAGGCAGGGGTTGTAACTCACACAGTTAGGGGTGATGGGTGCCGAAGGTAAGTTCCATAGTGTCAGGGAGTGAGGTTAGCTTTGTAAAGTACAAACCTAGTTACTACAAATGAGTGACAAAGGAAAACAGGAGTGATGAGCTCTTTCAGGCCAGGTTACGTTTCTTCTCTAGGCTGTTCGCTGTCCCCTTGTTTCCCTTGTTCTCAGG
>NW_021152262.1:0-465 GCF_002837175.3 Physeter macrocephalus | reverse complement strand
ATGGAGGGCTGAGTGTTTCCAGCAGGTGTGGGTGGAAAGATGGGGCGTGAAGTTGCTATGTCTGCAGGGTCTTCCCAGCGTGAAGATCTGTGTGTTCCCCCCGGCCAGTCAGCTTCCTCCCGGGAAGCCCAGATCCAGGATCACGAGGGCAGAGGCTCTCCTCTTGCATACCCGTAACTTCGCACTCCCACAGCAAGGAGCCTGGCTCCCACCATCTGCCATTTATCTATGCATTGCTCCTTTCCACGCTACATGTGCAGAGGTTTCAGAATTGTTAGCTACTACACCCTGGAAAGAACTTCGCAAAATAAAGCCCACTGTTTATATACGGGCCATTTTGCCTTTAGCCTACAGATTCCATTCATTTCCAAAGGTAACTTAGGTCAGTACCTTTTATCCCATCCCCTACAGTGAGATGTTTCCATATATTTCTAATACAGTTAGATTCTGTCACATTATGTATTC
>NW_021152260.1:0-2477 GCF_002837175.3 Physeter macrocephalus | reverse complement strand
TCCCTCCCTCCCTCCCTCCTTCCCTCCCTCCCTTCCTTCCTACCTTCCTTACTTTCTTTTTTCTTAAGATTAAATAGCTAAAATTTAAGCCTCTTTATTGATTTCAGGTAATTTATTTGGCTTGAAAAAACATGCAATGCATAGTTCCAATGAGGAACTAATTACTTTCTTCCAAAGAAAAAAATAAAACAGCCAACTAAAATGTTCTTCCAGTCTCTAAATGCTCCTAGAGAGCCACCTTCCATAGTACCTGGCATACAGCAGTCTGGAGAGTTGGTCCCACAGAATAGATTCATGTCAGCAAAACAAGAAATATGCTATTTGTCTCTCATTACAAGAACATCCCCTGAACGCACCTAATTAACATACTTATTTTTTAAAAATTCCTCCGTGTCCTTCTCATTAGAATGATATCCATAAAATCTAGAAATAACTCAAAATTAGAAGGTGGCCCGAGTGCTAACACTGCCTATGGCTCTTCCTACAAAATAGTTTCCAGTCTGTTTCGAATGTCTGAAAAGAATGGCAGGAATTAAAGGGTTCTGCTTGATTTGAAGAGAACTTCCCAGAAGGACATGGAGGGCCAAGAAATCCACCTGCATGCTTGGTGGCAGCTATCTAAGAGGCAAAGCCAAGAATCTTCTGGATATTCTGTCAAATTGACATAGTATAGAGAATGTACAGGAACGTGAAATTGCCCACAGTCAAGCTATGTAGAGGCAGGTGACCTTAGGTATCCCTCCTCTCACTTTTCAACCTCATGGTCCTCGAGGGCAGGCATTGTATGTTGTCCACTATGACACATTTAAACTCACTGCTTATGTGAGTAACTAATAAATAATACAAATATTAACACTCTAAGGGAGCAGGGTTTAAAATGAGAAGAGCCCCCTGTGAGCTACAAATTAACCTGAAAACATTTACTGAGAACCACTGCCAGTATCTATTTCCTCCCTCAGAAGTGTTGAACTCAGGGAAATGGAGTCTATAGTGAATATTGAGAGAGCCAAGGTCAAACCTGAGAATAACAGTCAGTGCTGTGGGAGAGTAGGTTGAAGCGAGGTGCCTAAGAAGTCAGAGGTCAAGAGCAAACATGAGAGGCAGACAAAGCCAGCCCAAGCTAGGAAGGATGTAGCAGCTGAGGGTTACCACATACCAGAAGGTACAGGAGCCAGGCAACTGTTCAGAGTTACAAAAGCAGCCACCACTCCGTGGTGATGGGTGGACCTGGAATCCAGAGCAAACAGGCCTCAGTGGATAGCTCCTTTTACTTTTTCTGCTATAGATATTGTTCAAGCTATAACACATTCTTGGGGCTTTGCCCTAGGAATCCACATGGCGATAGCCCCACCTTTGACAACTGCTAAGAACTTCAGCTTTCCCCATAAGGAAGAATTCCTGTCTGTTCTAAATCCTTCATGATCAAAACTTTTAAAACCCAGCTGGCTACATTTCAAGCAAGGAAGAATTTCGGGACCCTTATAAGAATTGGGATGTGGAGTCTGCAGAGAGAATTAATAATTTTAGGATTCGATTCATGCCGAGGAGGAGAAAAGGTTTTAAAAGCCAAAGTTCTTCATTCAAGGAACTGCACATTGTATAACGTAGTTATTTCCCACAGCAAATATGAGTAACAAAATTTGAGCAGTGAGTGATACAGTGGCAATGGGCGTGTATGAAGAAGAGTATCTGTAGTTTTATTAAAAATGCGTACTAACCCAGATTAAAATTACAGGGGCTATCAACCCTCTTGTTTCAAAGAGTATGTCGAATTCCCACTGGGTTTAAAGAAAAAGATTACCTTTTTCCTCCCTGCTAAGCTCTAATGTTGCATGGTTTGCCAGGTGCAGAAGGGACTTGATCTGTCCCTGAGGAATGAAGAACAGGCCACAGATGGAAGTTAGATACCCAACCTGAGTACCAGGATGGCTCAGAAATCAACTCAAACTGTACCCAAAACTGGACGCCAGTGTTTTTCAAGGTCTTGCTGTCAGTGCTCACAACTTGGTGCCTTTCTTACCCTCCAGTTGGTAATTACAGAAAAACAAACAAACAAACATAATACAGAGAAGCCAAAGATGCCGCACAGAATCAACCTCATGCAGCAGAAGAAATGAAGCCAGATGCTTGATGTAATTAGATAACGGTCTCAAGTAAAACGATTTGTTTAAGCTGTTATGTCAGTTACCTGAACATGTAGAAATAATTCTGTGCCGAAGAGGTCAGAGTTAACAAGGCATTAATTTATTCATTCAAATTAAACATTATGAAGACTGAGTTTGACTCTAAGACCTGATATGTTGATTTGTGCAATGAGGCGGGAGCTCTGTTTTAATTTCTTCAATAATGTTAAATTTGACTATATTGAACTAAAGGGACTAAAAGTTTCTGATCCAAGTAAGTCTCAGTTGTATAACTAAGATTTTAAAGTTTAAAATATCTATTTAACAGTAAAATTTGAACTTCTACAATAGCAG
>NW_021152258.1:1813-2477 GCF_002837175.3 Physeter macrocephalus | reverse complement strand
AGAGCCGCACGCAGTCTTCCTCCTACAAGCCACACCAAGCACTGCTCTCACCGACCTGTCGCACCGGCTGATGGTCCACGCCCTCCAGCCGGAAACATGCTGCCCCACGCAGGTGAGTCCGCACCTCTCTTCGCATGACGCTCTGCAGTCTACTATTTACGTGATGCCGCCCGGCGCTTGTCGACCACTACGCCACTGCCGAACACGTCAAGAAGTCCGTACCTACAAGGCTCCATTCCTCACTGTCCCTTGACGACATTCCAGATGCTCCCCGACACCCCCCGGTCACAGCAACATCTCCCTCGCAAACAGCGGCTTTGGAAAAGTCTTCAATCCTCTGGGCCCACCCCAGACATATAACGAACCTATAAAATCACCTCAGGCACATTACCATCTAGAAGGTCGGATCCCGCCGCGGGTCTGAGCTGTCTTACCTGCGTCTGCCAGATCTACTGCCTGCGCTCCTGTTATCCAGAATTCCCAACACGAGAGTACATTACCGCCTCCAGACTGTCGGGACCGCACAGGCAGCCAGTCCTGCATACCACCGCAGGCACGTTACTACAGCATTTCACATATTCAGAAACCAACAACGACGAATCGCGGGAACTAAACAATATACTCACGTGGGATCGCTACCATTTGCCTTTATGCCTGCGGCTTG
>NW_021152258.1:0-274 GCF_002837175.3 Physeter macrocephalus | reverse complement strand
AAATGCTACACACTCTCGGAAGGCAACTCTCCATGTATTCGGTCGGACAGTGCCCCTGATCTGGAATGTCTGACCACCGTATTCTGGATATACTCCCTGCCCTCTTGTACTTCCAAACTAGCAACACAAAATCGTAGCAACGCCCGCACGCAGCATGATCCACATCACCAGTCGCCTCCCAACACCACCCCAGTCACACCAGCCGAGCGTTTCATGCTCTCATCAACCTCCAACAATGCAATGCTGAAGCAAAGTAGCATGCCGAGGGCAAGTC
>NW_021152257.1:1799-2477 GCF_002837175.3 Physeter macrocephalus | reverse complement strand
TATGTGTATAGGTACCTACACTGTCTACGCTCGATTTAGAGGCGTATAATTGCACAGGAATGTGCTCGTAGTCCAGGTGCGCGTACATATGTGATTTGTTCTCCTGCCTTTCTAGAAAGAAACAGGAGTATCACTGGTGTGTCCCAAAGGATATGAGCCAGAGCTTACGGAGTTTCCAGCCTTCAAGCCAAAAGACTTGGAAAACGGCTCTGCTGACAGCTCGGAGCCACTGGGTAGAGCTTTCACATGCACGCAAATTGACTCCATCCCACTGGACGTAAGATGCATCGCAACTTCATCTTTGCCACAGACGGTACTGACTTCACAGCACGGCAGACTTTTTTTCCACGCGTGTCATTGGCTAATGACATTGAAAAAAGTTCTACTTTCACGGTGACGCTTTTAGTTAAAGAGGCCATTATGTTCATCAGCCCACCTCCTCTTTCAGAATACTCAGCTCCAGTACACCTCATGATTGTAGTGGTGTAGACACTTTTTGCAGCGTGTTCACGGCTTGACAGTAACGGGCAGATCAACATATAGGAAGAGCGACTGGCTATGTAGCTCTGTGACCCGTTGCTCCTTTGCCATATTTGCCACCAATGAGACAAGTGACCTCCAGTATCAATACATCCAGTGCGCTTGAAGAACTCAACTTCTTGTCTCATGTATTTTTAA
>NW_021152257.1:0-684 GCF_002837175.3 Physeter macrocephalus | reverse complement strand
GCATGGAAATGTCTGTCACTCGCGTTTGCCCTGCAACACAAGAAAAGGAAACGTGACTGAACTCTGTATCATAAGGGAAGAGCTGTGTCGTCAGCATATCGGTGATTATACGTTTACGTCTCAATTTAAGACAAACAAAGACAACAGCATTGCCTGCAAGGCTCAACTGTCCTTTCGGTCCGAAGGTCTAAGGTGCTTCGCAATATAGTAGCAATAGAAGAAAATATCACGTGTAACGCCTGCATTGCAGGTCACCCAACAGCAGATACCAGGTATGTGCGCACACGCACGCCACTTCGGTATGAAACCAGGGGACGCCGTTCGTGTGTCCCTGTTACAGGTGTGGTGCCCCACCGGATTCGTGCCTTTAGGGTTGAGCCTCCCCAATCTACCATATGGTAGCAGTCTCGACTCGTTTGAACTCACTTACAGCATAAAGGAATTCGTGGCGTCTAACGGGTCCAGCCTCAGACGCATGCAAGAAATCAAGCCATCCTTTCAGATGCAGTTGCAAAAAGCTCGTCTGGAAGAAATTGCGGCCGAGCTAAAAAAGTTTTTTCCGCCATCCTTTGTAGAAGTTCTGCTTACGAATAGCCTTAAAGAGCTCAACGCTTCTGCGTCTTCTTCCACTGCTGAATCTGGGTGGCACCGAATCCGGGGTGAAAGAACTGATGATACTCTAAA
>NW_021152256.1:0-2477 GCF_002837175.3 Physeter macrocephalus | reverse complement strand
TCCTTAGCAAGTGATTGGATTGATACAATTTACTAGATTTATAAATAAAACTGCAAGGTTTCCAGTGGACCTCCTAGCTTAAGTAAAAATCACATTTGGGGGAATTTCCGGGTGGTCCAGTGGTTAGGACTCGGTGCTTTCATTGCCGAGGGCCCGGGTTCCATTCCTCATCAGGGAAAAAGATCCCACAAGGCAAGCACAGCAGGGCCAAAAAAAAAGGTCAGATTTTTCAAACATGTCATTTTCCTCCTTGGTAAACTAATTTACAAAACCAATCCAGCCCCTGAATTATCTTCACTGTCTATGAAAACCAACCCAAAGCCTACAAGAAGCTGACATGGACAGAGCCTTGGATTTTCAATTCCTACCCACACTGTGGTACACCTAGTACTTTTCGCCCCAGTTCCTTCTGAAGGAGGGAAAGCCAGCAAACTCAGCCCGCTGGGCACCCCTCTCTTTGTTTTCATGGCAAATGAACTTGGTGGCTCTTACATGCTGAGGAGTGACCGTGTTTCCTGGGGCAGGTGGAGGGGGACTGGCTGTTTCAGGGGCTAAAACTTGATTGGGGTGGTGGTTGCCCAGGTCTGTATATTGTCAAGGCTCATGCAAGCGTTCTGCTAAAACCTGGGTGATTTACGAGCGTGACCTACAGCTCGAGAAAACGAAAAGAGTGTTGGGAAATAAGGACATCCACCACTTATTTCGAGGTGAAACAAAAATGCTCCTAAGCATATCATTCCGGAACTGATCGAAGATAATCAACACAGATGAATAAGAATCCATCCAGGATGCCCATATCTGACTTCTGAGAAATGAGCTGCAATCAAACTGGTAACAGACTGAATGCAAACATTTGGCCAAACATCAAGGTCAAGTCAGGACTTTCAGGTCGGCGGCATGTGGAGAAACATCCAACCACAATGAAGAAATCAGGGAAAAGAGGAGCCAGTGGGATACACAGCAATATACAGAAGGAGGGATAGAAAAGGGACACCCTTAGTGATCAGAGTAATGGAGTCCATCCTCCTGGGAACCTCTCCACCCGAGTAGATGTTGGTGTTACCACCTCAGAGCCCACTGTCCTCTCTATTGAAAGTCCCGATGAGGTGCCCTTGGCACACAGAGCGGCTCCAGCCCCGGCCCTGGCCCGTCCTTGCCGTGAGGCCTTGGCGAGAGGCTGGCCCTCTCTAAGCTTGCTTTCTCCTCTGCCAAATGGGGGTGCCTGCAGCCCCCAACGAAAGGCCGAAAGCAGCTGCCCAGCCTCCCTCTCCGAGGCGCTGGCTCCTCCAGCTGCCCTAGCTGTGTGGTCAGGGGCCTGGAGGGAGGCTGGGGCGCCTGCGAGGCTGTGGATCAGGTTCTGAGTCTGCTCGTCTCCACCCAAAGGTTCCATTCCTGGCTCTGCCCCAGGCCTCTTCTCCCTCTGCCGCGTGGGGTGCCAGCGGGGGTGGGGTGCGGGGAGTAGGGCGGTGGAAACGGAGAGGGGGCTGCTAGGAGGGGCTTCTGCCCAGCTCCCCACCTCCCCGTTCCCTGTCTTCCAGAACCCTCTCTCAGCATTCTCCCTCTGACCCCACCCTTCATACCTGGATTCCTCTTCCGGAGTTTTGGGCTGTGGGGAGTGGAAATGGGCCTGGGTGGAGGGTCCCACATCTTTCTCTTCCTTGGTCTGGCTGGGGGGCGGGTCCTAGGACACCCCTCCTTCCCCGCCCCCTTGTCCTGAACATCGGATGGGAGAGAGGAAGGGTTCCGGGAGGAGGAGGGAGAGAGACTCGAAGGAGAGAAACAGGAACACGTCGGGGGGTGGGGGGACAGAGACACAGGACAGCCAGAGAGACAGAGAGTCAGAGAGACTAGGGCATCCTGAAGACAGAATAAACCAGAGAGAAACTTCCAGAGATCAAGGAAGCCAGAGACACAGTTCCCGTGGTTCTGCACAGCTGTGGTTTTTGGGCAAACTGCTTCTCATTTCTGAGCCTCAGTTTCCTTATCTGTCAAATAAGGGGGATCAATGGCCCTCCCCCAGTGGCCTGTCTGAGATCAGTGGTCTCTCGCACATGCTAGAAAGGCCGGAGGCTTCGTTAATGGCATCTGTGTTATCTTTTATTCCTTCTTTCACCCATATTTACGGAGCACTTATGTGTGCCAGGCACTGCAGTAGGCACCAAGGAGACAGCCTTGCCCATCAGGCAAAATATCCTGCCCCTCTGAGCTCCCTTTTCTATTATTATTGTTGTTGCCATGGTTATTATTATATTACAGAAGCATAAACTGGAATTTCAGTGCAGACACATGCTTAGCCCTTGTCAGCAGGTCCTAACCTGGGAGAGAGGGTCCAGAGTTGCAGCCCACAGCTCAGCCTCTCAGGACTCGAGTTTTCCATGATGAAATGGGCATGAGAGTGTTTTCTCGCCGCCAGGCACCAGGAAGGTGGGGCTGGAGGGGTGGTGGCTCAATGAGCCTTCTCTGATGGGATTTTTTTT
>NW_021152255.1:1664-2477 GCF_002837175.3 Physeter macrocephalus | reverse complement strand
TCCAACACGTCGTGCACAACTTTTTGGAGACTGCTTTCTACTACACTGCAGTCTCTGCCAGTCTAACCATACAAGTGTGCTGGTATGCCTTTCACACTAATAGTTTTTGGTATTTCACACTCGACAATGTATGGTTGACAGTTACTTGCATGCCGTGAAACACTGCTAAGGAGGTCACCTAAACCGCCAGCACAAGTTGTGTGAAGCAGCACGGCTCTCAGTGTATACTAGAGTTTACCACAGTCCGGATGCATAAAACCCCTTCAGAAAAAAAATCATGGGTAAAAAACCTACAAGCGGCCGGGGTAGCCATTCGTGCTGGCCCTGTCGTATCTGTGGTTGACTTCAATTGGAAGAGAAGGTGGTATGTTTCGTTTTGCTCCAGACGCTTCGAGAGAAAGCAAAACAGTTGCTTGCAATGTCGTCAGAGCTTACGATATATCGGCGACAAGTAAGTGAACCGATACAAGCTCGCTTCCGCAATTTTCTATTTGGAGAGTGACAAGCGGTACTCTGTTTCGAAGACGTGTGCACACTCAGTGCTGCAGTGACTGCTGGTGCTGCTCTTGCACCTTCACACGTTGAGGGACGTCGTCAGTCTCTAATCGCAGCCCCTACCGAGTACGTAGAAGGCAAGTTTCTGCTAGGGTTTATCCTGCGCAATGTACAGGTTTGTACGAGAGAAGCTGTGTTGGATGCTTCAGTGACAGAAGCTTACTCATCTTTCGTTTCTGTTTGGCAGTAGACCTCACCCAGCTGGTTTTACGGGTAGGCAGTTCCCGCCGTAGTGGAACGCAGAGGCGCAGTCAGAGA
>NW_021152255.1:0-756 GCF_002837175.3 Physeter macrocephalus | reverse complement strand
TACTGGGCAGTGGCTGCACCATTGTCTGTCAACTTGTCCATATGCAACAACCTATATACACGAACACTTAACGATAATTATGTCTTTCTCACCTTCTCTCCCACAAACATATACCGATAATTACGTCTTTCTCTCCTCCTCTCCCTCTCTACATCCGTATGTTCACGTATTTACTGTCTTCTTGCACACCTACATAAGCAATTCCGTACCTTCATATATACGCGTGAATATATCTGCATGCGGGCAACAGCCCAGCGCTCGACACGTGCGGTTACTAGTGTATATGCAGCTCAGTTACCCTTCCAATGAGCACTTCGCAATACTGTGGTGCTGTTCGTCGAAGAGAAAGTTGCACTGTGGATGACGAACTCTGCGTGCAGCAACATATGTCTCAGGATACACTTGTGGACGCATGTGGGTACGCCAGTATATCTATGGATTTGAAAAGGAGCACGTGAAGAGACTCTCTTTAATTTTTTGTTGAACATTTCGCACTGCATATGCACGCTGTCCACGAAAGACACATTTGGAGGATGTTTAGACGTATGCATAGAGACATAGCTGTCTTCTGCGAGTATACATGTATATATACACACAGCTGTACGCACATATTCTATGGGTACACGTGTGTAAAAAACATGTATGCATACACATGCATTTGATAGACGCATGTTCGTCGTGTGTTCTGAACCTCCAACTATACCATGAAAAACTTTCTCCTCCCCGTTCATCGTAGCTTCTCTACCCTAAGGACGA
>NW_021152254.1:0-2478 GCF_002837175.3 Physeter macrocephalus | reverse complement strand
CCGTACGCCGCCAAGAACGATGAGTGGCAGCGTTGTTCAGGCTGCTCCACCACCAAAAGTGACACAAGAGATGAAGAATCACGCATATATTTAGTACAGCTACACGCCCGTGGAGGTACCTATTGATTCCCTTGAACTTCACTGCGAAAGCAGAACTTCCGCCTGAAAATTCCTTCTATGCTACAACGGCAGCGTAAGTACGCTTCCACACCGTAAGCAGAGGCACTGCTACTCCACACTTAGCAGGCTTGGAATAGGAACGACTCTATATCTTACGCCTCGTGCTTCGCCCCGGTATTGTATCGCCACTGAAACTTCGTTTCTTGGACAATGCCCAAAAGCAATGAAACTTCGGCACACAATGCTTCCTAAAAGAAGTTGAGCCTTCCTTGGTACGACATTGTTTCCTATTCTGCATCACTGTTTATCGGCACAGCATTTGTACGACCAAGGATGCGACCCAGCAACACAGGCGGCCGTAGGCGGTGGTCAGCGTGCTACAGGAACATCAACGAACAGTTACAGCCCACCCAAAGCAACCGCCGAAGTCGACAAACTGCGTGTCACGTGTAGTACCACAGGCCATCCACGTATTGCCGTAGCGCGAAGCACAGGCGAGTACGCATATCATGATGCGTGGTTTCAATGGAAACTGTAGGCTGCTGCTAGTCCCGGGCCTTGCAGGCACATGTGCACACTCCTACCCCGGACCCAGGCTGACTTGATGTAATACACCACCGAGAATGCCACCAGCAGCAAACGTACGGGAAGAACGGCTTAATTGAGGATCTTTCGACTTAACTTAGGTTGTCAACACACGTGCTAGAATGTTGAATGACTCGTGCATTACAAGTTAGCATGTTCAAATACGACTTCAGCGTATGCGGTTAGTGACTGGACCCAACCGCATCTATAGAGTAAGAGGTTCCCCTCCTACGACGTCAGTCGCAGCGAGAGTCAGCTTAGGTGCACCTTCCTATAGTGGACGTAGTCTTCTTTCCTGAGACTTGTGAATGACGAGGGGCTTTCAGAGAACTTGTGGATATGTCCGATCAGGCACGGCATGTAGGTGTGTCTAGTCGTACACTCTAAGTTGGTTTGTACCACATTTAGTAGCATACTTTCAACCTTTGCATCGATGGGCTTTGGTCCCTTTGCCACATTTACAGTGTCTTGCAGAGTATGTGATTTCTCGTGACTCCTGGGTCGCATTTGGCAACACGTCACAAGACACCCCGGTTTCACCACCGCTAGCAGCCTCCTCTCCAAAGATCCGCTTGCTTCGTGCATTTTTTAAGCATTGCATGAACCACCTCGTGCGCTTGAGGAATTAAAGTCTGGTTGTTTGCATTCATGAACGGCGAATGACAAATGCTGTACTTCGTGTCCAATGGTAGTGTTCTGCAGCGTAACTGCGCGGTTCACTCGGGCTTGCCACCGCTAGCTCTGTGGGGGGAAGCTCTGTTGCTGTCTTCATGAGCAGCTAGGCTACAGCAGTGCCGGGGAAATTTGCGGTTCCGTCTACGATCTCCTTTCCCAGCTGACCTCTACTAGAAGCGACACGTCTTTCAGAGACCTTCTGAAGCCTTTTTCAATGGCAACGCACCGTGTCTTGACTCTTCTTTCACCAGTGTGGTGTACGGGCTTCCACGGCGTGTCTGAGAGTTTACACCTCTCTCTATGCTCTGTGCGGCCCTCCTAGTGGTCTCTTGCTGCTCCGTTGTGCATATTTTATGTGTTATACATTGTGGCCCCGCGCGTTACCGCTTTGTTTATAAATCTAAACGAGTTGCCCGGACCAGTGTGGAAAACAACAACCTCTGATAAGCGTTGTACATAGCGGAGCACGGGCAAGACACCCGAGACGGCTGCTGTCGCGTTTTCGGGAAGGTAACACAGAAGATGATATTGAAGGACTCAGCCCTCTGCAACTCTAGGCCTTCTTCTTGTTTGAGAGGCCACTTCGTTTAATCGTACTGCAGGAAATATACTACTCATCATCCGCCTGTGAATTATTCTAACTACCGCCTACCTACAGCAATGCACGTGTCGAGAGAAAACTCGCAGCAGACATACCAGCCACGTCAGAACTTCGTCCTGATCGAAAGCGGGGCACGCCGGGACTAATTTCCCCGAAGGTACAGGAGTAGCCCTGCTAGGTAGTTAGTTGTACGGATACAGCTCTTCGTGTGGTGTGCTTGCTGGGCCAGACTAATTTTCCTAACGTACAGCCACGAATTTCACGGAGTAAGGCGCGTGAACACTGTCCGCCTGCTGTCGTGAGTCATCCGGCTTCGACTATAGCACCGTTTTTTTCACGCGTATCTCTAAGTGTTCGCAGACAACATATATAACATGCTTCGTACTCGTACACTGAGTGGTAAGCATTTCGTGAAACTCGACATCCTTTAACGGCACCAGCGTGTTCTAGGCTTTAGCGTCGCGAAGGCGTGAATGTCAATACGAGAAGGGAATGTT
>NW_021152253.1:2166-2478 GCF_002837175.3 Physeter macrocephalus | reverse complement strand
TGGAGAGAGGTGCACGAGTTCGACAAAGCGAGACCCCCACCCCTGGACGAAAGACACTTGCAGCGAAAGAATTGCACTCTTCCAGAGACGAGACGCACGCGGCAATACGAAGACCTACGTGGACGCGTGCAAGTGCTGGGGAGACGTGGTGGATGGGTAAATACACCTGACTTCTGCCTACCAGTAGCACGATTGGTGCATGCAGGGAAGGAGGGCAAATGCATACATGCGTTTGGAGGGAAGTGAGGGGCCCGCCAGAAAGATACACAGACAGGTGAAGGAAGCAGCCAGCCGTAGAAGTCTGGGGACCAA
>NW_021152253.1:0-722 GCF_002837175.3 Physeter macrocephalus | reverse complement strand
ACGTGTATATGAGTATATATAATGTTTGTCTCTTTGTCCTTCTGCCTCTCTTCGTCTGTCTTTCTCTCTCACTATGTCTCTCCACACGCAGTTAGTCACGGATAAATCTGAATAATCAGTCCCTATGTGTAGGCATGCATAGAAATTGAGACTGGCCACATAAGCGCTCCTTTTGTCGCAGAAGTGACGGACGTTGCTTTTCTCCCACGTTTTGTCTGTGCGTGTGTGCGTGTGTGCGTGTGTGTGTGGCAACCATCTGCACCGGGTGTACCCCTTTCTCTTGTGTTTCTCTTTCGCTCCTTTTCCTTTCGTCCGCTTGTGCCTCTCTGATGCATGCCCTGCTGGTCTGCCGCAGGTAGCGGTGGAGCTAGGCGTTATCTACGGCTGCCTCGTAGGGGCGCTGCCGCTTGCTGTCGGGTTGTTCCCCGAAGAGAGTTCGTTGCCACTGCATGCGCTGGAAGAAGATCTGCAGACGTCCATCAGAAGCAAAGAGAGAGGGAAGCCGACTGAGACAGTCTACTTCAGTCGCGGGTTATAGCCTTTAAAGGTGCGCAGATATGCGTGTATTCTCTCTCTCTCTCTATGTATCTCTCTGTAGATTCACGTATCTTCTATGTGTTCGACATACAGGAGTATGCACCCTCTTGCCCACCCACAGATAAACATATATATGTATTCTACACATACAAATATGTATAAACACACATATACTTTTATGCACA
>NW_021152252.1:1939-2478 GCF_002837175.3 Physeter macrocephalus | reverse complement strand
TTCTATTTATGTAAATACAGATATTCGTGTACGACCCTGTATTGCCATTGTGGGTGTACCAAGGTTTGACGAAAGCAGACGTCTAGCAGTGGCCGTCACATCTCTGTATCCCCGGTGTATACTCTATGATCCGTGCTTCTCTTCCAGCATAAAGACACTCTAACTGTTTTGGGGGTTTGCAGATACAAACGAAATAGTTGGGATGTAAATACCCTAGTTCTTTCGTGTGCTCAACGCACTGCACTTCTTCCGCTCGTCTGCGTGGCGTTCTGTGTCTGCATGGTGGAGGCCTCCCTTGATGTTGCACGTGTCCTCGGCTGTATTTATGATCCTGCCCATGTGCAGCATCCTCTTCGGCTAGTTTGCTGATTCCTGCGCCCAGGAGATTCTCCATCCGATTCGTACAAACATAGTGAGATGCGTGACGGTGCAAGGTCAACGACATGTAGAGGCTGTTCAAGTATAGCCACGTCAGAGCAATCGTGGTGGCCGTTGTCAGCGTATGCGCTGCAAGTACCATTTTATATCTAGTTGTGACG
>NW_021152252.1:0-394 GCF_002837175.3 Physeter macrocephalus | reverse complement strand
CCGCACGCCTGCGTACACGGCAGTATACATGTGCCTTAAACGTGCACGTCTACTACAACAACGTAGCTGCCCCTAAAACAGGAGACTTGTTTTTGTTGATACCGTAAAAGCCATATATCTACGTACATACGTATATGTGAGGATACGTATACGGAAAATAACCCCTACCCTGACAGTAGCAGCTGCTGCTATTCCCATATATAGGTGTACGCATACGCGTGACGTGCTCGTTTATGTGTATATAGATATACGTGTGTGCAATCTGTGTATGCGTGTACCGACGTTACTGCATTTTCGTGTACATGCAGATGTGGCAGTGCGTCCGAGACAGTAGATCTGCACATATGAATGTGGGTACGTGTATCCTTGTGCACGAATTTAAGTGCATATTTTT
>NW_021152251.1:0-2478 GCF_002837175.3 Physeter macrocephalus | reverse complement strand
ACATACACCTGTCTGTGTGAGTGGGTGAGTTTAGACGTGAAGCTGTCAGCGCAAATAGGAATAGAGAGACCGGTGAATGTGTGCTTCCTTCGAGTGCCCTTGTGTGGATCAGTGTAATAAACTGTGTGTCGATCTGGCTTGAGTATATGTATGTATTTGTATGACCACGAATCGATGTAAGTATGGAGTTTACTATGTTAATCACCACACATGTAAGCATATTTATATATCTATATATAAACGTTTTACTGTGTAAGTTTACGAACAGGTATACTTCCGTGTGTGGGGCCTTTGCAGGCGTTTAAGCATTCCCACAGTCGGGTGTACATATGCCTGGATCTGTTCAGAAGTACACACAAATTGCGTCTTGCTGGTGTGTCCATGAGGCGCAGATGCGTCTATGAAGTGTAAGTATAAAGTGTTAGAAGGCTCATTTGAGGAACAAACCAAATGTAGACGATTGTTCTCTGTGGAACTAGATGCAATAGGGGCATATTGCTCACGCTCTCCATGCGTTTGTCGCTGGCGGAACAGCCTTGGTGCCCACGACAAATGGGCGTTGCTGTGCCGCAGCTGATGCTTCGTGTACGAGCAGAACAGAGCACTAGCGGCACTAGAAGCAGCCGTACAGCAGTAGCAGCAGCACGTGAGCAGGAACAAGAGCCCCAGCAGCACCTGTCACAGCATAGGCCTAGTAAGTGAGGCATTCCGGCACTTACAGTGCGCAGCAGCAGCTACGCCATTTCAAGGGAGCTGCACGATTCCCACAGCAGCTGCAGAAGCAGCACAGGCTGCAGGAGCAGACCAGAGCCGGCAGCAGCAGAGCAGCAGTTGCTATTGCAGAGCAGAAACTGCAGCTACGGCTAGTAGTGGGGAAGCTGCTAGCTGCACTTAGTGCTCAGAAGCTCCCACAAGAAATTGACACGTGGCTGCATCAACAGCCCGGCAGAAGCCTCACCGGCAACGGGACTCCACAGCAGCAGCCCAGCAGTCGTGTCACAGTAAGAAGAGGTAGTCGCGTAGCATATCCTAAAAGGAGCTTTGTGTGTAGCAGCAGCACCTGACGGTCGTCGCTGGAGCAGTAGACGCCGCTGCAGCAGCATTGCAATATGTAGCAACAGCAGCTTTGTCCGCGTGTCAGCGGCAGGGGTACTAGAAGCCGCCATTGTAAGGCTGTACCAGTGGACGAGCAGTAATATATACACGAGAGCAGTGATGTGTATGGTATTCATATTTTTGCGCTGCAGTACTAGGACCAGCAGTTGATGGTTCTGCATAAGTACTGTACGTGCCAGCGGCACAAGTTTTGCAACTTTCGGAACAGAGACGCTCGCCGGCTAACAGCAGCAGCAGTATCAAAGCAAGAGCGGCAGCGGACAAAAAGACACACAAAAGAAGAGCAACACAGCGAGACCAAGAGCAGCACCAGCGCCAGTGGCAGAGGGGCGCGACGCAGTAGCCGCACTATAGTTTGTAACATTGTCAGCGGCAACATTACAGCAGCAAAAACCTTCACTGCTGGCTTAGGTCTTCATTGTTTCACGGTGTATTTGTGAAAACGAACTGGCAGTACTGCTGACACTCCCTAGATGCCTGTGACAGGTATGGAACCGCTCACCTACAATCTCGACACCCCTGCGACCTTGCAAGGCTGGATACCGAAATATTTGCTTTTATTACACAATACTTCTCAGTCGTGCTCTAAGGAGTCGCCAACGCAATTTGTTACCGTGCGGTGGTGCATCCGACGCCCTTGTGCCTCCTGCAGTGTTGAGAAATGACATCCCTTCCGCTCTCAGAGTATTTCACACAGGAAACCTGCCGTAGAACAGCATCTGCTAACAGTGGAAGCTGAGATCTGTGAACGGCGTCTGCCTTCCTGCTTTTTGTTGTAACTGATACTGCAGTGAATTTATTCTATGCTACGTTCTGCTATCTCTGTTGCTCGTAATAGTCGCAAGCCACGTCCCTGCTGCACGGTGAGGATACGAGTGTCATGAATCTACTCTTAAGCTCTCATGCGCTCCTCCGGTGTTTGCAGTAGTGGAGAATCTTTCCCTTGATGATAAGAGTGCTGCCTACAATCGTTGGGGATACGGTCTATTCACTACTTCCCTTCAGCTTGTGGAGGGATTTCATGTATTTAAAATGACTACAGAACCATATATACACTCCATATACATACGCAATTACACACGCACACACACACGCATACACGCACACATATCCAGACGCACAGATGCTCCTGCGCTATGCATACGTGTTTACAGAATTTCTTTTGTTAATAAAACTAGTGATTCTGATGCTTCTGTTGGTATTGGCAGTGGTGGACTCTAAAAATATGATACTGTGAGTGGAGAATCCTTCGCCAAATTCCTGCTATTTTTGTAGTAGTGAACGCTGGCATCGGATGCTTGGCCACTGCTTGCAGGCATGACACCATGAACCTTTGAGAGACTACGTTTGCATATAGTGGCT
>NW_021152250.1:2275-2478 GCF_002837175.3 Physeter macrocephalus | reverse complement strand
GGCCCCCTGCATTGGGAGCACAGAGTCTTAACCACTGGACCACCAGGGATGTCCCAACAACATGGAAATTCTTGCCTATTACTCTGTTTCACACAATCTTCCTCCTCTCTGGTGTAACTCCTGCATTTCAAAGAGAGAAATCCCATCCAATAATGTCGTCTGGTTATATTTCAGTAGCCCCCCAACACTGAAAAGAAGATGCT
>NW_021152250.1:0-843 GCF_002837175.3 Physeter macrocephalus | reverse complement strand
TTTTTGATATTGAGCTGCATGAGCTGCTTGTATATTTTGGAGATTAACCTTTTGTCAGTTGCTTCCTTTGCAAATATTTTCTCCCATTCTGAGGGTTATCTTTTCGTCCTTTTTATGGTTTCCTTGGCTATGCAAAAGCTTTTAAGTTTCATTAAGTCCCATTTGTTTATTATTGTTTTTATTTCCCTTTCTCTAGGAGGTGGGTCAAAAAGGGTCTTGCTGTGATTTATGTCAGAGTGCTCTGCCGATGTTTTCCTCTAAGAGTTTTATAGTGTCTGGCCTTACTTAGGTCTTTAATCCATTTTGAGTTTACTTTTGTGTATGCTGTTAGGGAGTGTTCTAACTTCATTCTTTCACATGTAGTTGTCCAGCTTTTCCAGTACCACTTATTGAGAAGACTGTCTTTTCTCCATTGTATATTCTTGGCTCCTTTGTCATAGGTTAGGTGACCGTAGGTGTGTGGGTTTATCTCTGGGCTTTCTATCCCATTCCATTGATCTAGATTTCTGTTTTTGTGCCAGTACCATACTGCCTTGATTACTGTAGCTTTGTAGTATAATCTGAAGTCAGGAAGCCTGATTCCTCCAGCTCCTTTTTTCTTTCTTAAGATTGCTTTGGCTATTCGGGGTCTTTTGTGTTTCCATACAAATTGTAAAATTTTTTGTTTTAGTTCTGTGAAAAATGCCATTGGTAATATGATAGGGATTTCATTGAACCTGTCAATGGCTTTGGGTAGTATAATCATTTCACAATATTGATTCTTCCAATCCAGGAGCATGGTGTACCTCTCCATCTGTTTATGTTATCTTTGATTACTTTCATAAGTGTTTTATAGTTTTCTGA
>NW_021152248.1:0-2479 GCF_002837175.3 Physeter macrocephalus | reverse complement strand
CGGCGGCGGCGGCGGCGGCGGCGGCGGCGGCGGCGGCGGCGGCGGCAGCGATGACTTCTTCCTGTTGCTGCTGGACTCGGTGGGTGGAGACGTAGATTCCACGGGCGCCAGCCAGGCCGCAGGGCCCCTATGGAGGGAGGAGGCCGGGCTGGGCCCACGGTTCCAGGGGCACGAAAGCGGCGCGAACCCCGAGGGCCGCCCTGCGCTGGGCCCCAGCTGCCTGTCCGCTATCCGCGCCCCAGTCCCGGCCCTGGCCCCGATCCCCGCCCCAGGCCTGGGCCCCGCCGCGGCCTTCGCGGGCACCGTCACCATTCACAAGCAAAACCTGCTGTTGCGCTTCGAGAACGGCGTCCTCACCCTGGCCACGCCCCCGCCGCCAGCCTGGGCGCCTGGGGTCGCCCCTGCCCCGCAGCCCGGGGGTCTGATCGCCCCGCAAGCGGGGATCCCGCACGCCGCGCAGCCTGGCGACTGTCCCGAGCTGCCGCCCGACCTCCTGCTGGCCGAGCGGGCCGAACCCGCGCCGGCCCCAGCGCTCCAGGAGGAGGCGGAGGGCCCGGTTGCTGCTGAGAGCCCCCGCGGGCCGCTAGGCCAGGGCCAGGGCGTGGTGCTGTACCTGTGTCCTGAGGCGCAGTGCGGACAAACCTTTGCCAAGAAGCACCAGCTGAAGGTGCACCTGCTGACGCACAGCAGCAGCCAGGGCCAGCGGCCCTTCAAGTGCCCCCTGGGCGGTTGCGGCTGGACTTTCACCACCTCGTACAAGCTCAAGAGGCACCTGCAGTCACACGACAAACTGAGGCCCTTTGGCTGCCCGGCAGAGGGCTGTGGCAAGAGCTTCACCACGGTGTATAACCTCAAAGCACACATGAAGGGCCATGAGCAGGAGAACTCATTCAAATGCGAGGTGTGTGAGGAGACCTTCCCCACGCAGGCCAAACTCAGCGCCCACCAGCGCAGCCACTTCGAGCCTGAGAGACCCTACCAGTGCGCGTTTTCGGGCTGCAAGAAGACGTTTATCACAGTGAGTGCCCTGTTTTCCCATAACCGCGCCCACTTCAGGGAACAAGAACTCTTTTCCTGCTCTTTTCCTGGCTGCAGCAAACAGTACGACAAGGCTTGTAGGTTGAAAATTCACCTTCGGAGCCACACTGGTGAGAGACCGTTCCTTTGTGACTTTGAGGGCTGCGGCTGGAACTTCACCAGCATGTCCAAACTCCTAAGGCACAAAAGGAAGCACGACGATGACCGGAGGTTCATGTGTCCTGTAGAAGGCTGTGGGAAATCGTTCACGAGGGCCGAACATCTGAAAGGCCACAGCATAACCCACCTGGGCACAAAGCCTTTTGTGTGCCCCGTGGAAGGCTGCTGTGCCAGGTTCTCTGCTCGCAGTAGTCTCTACATTCACTCCAAGAAACACTTGCAGGATGTGGACACTGGGAAAAGCCGATGCCCAGTCTCCACTTGTAATAAACTCTTCACATCCAAGCACAGCATGAAGACCCACATGGCCAAAAGGCACAACCTGCGCCAGGATCTCTTAGCTCAGCTAGAAGCTGCAAATTCTCTTACGCCCAGCAGTGAACTTACCAGCCAGGGGCAGAATGACCTCAGTGATGCAGAGCTTGTGTCTCTCTTCTCTGGTGTGCCCGGTAATAGTTCTGCTGCAGTATTGGACACCGCATTGGTGAACTCTGGGATCTTGACTATTGATGTGGCTTCTGTGAACTCAACTCTGGCAGGGAAGCTCCCTGCTAATAATAATAATAATTCCTTAGGGCAGGCGGTGGACCCTCAGGCCTTGATGGCCACCAGTGACCTTCCTCAAAGTCTGGATACCTCACTCTTCTTTGGAACGACAGCCGCTGGTTTTCAGCAGAGTCCCTTAGATACGGATGATGTCTCAAGTCTAAGTGCGGGGCCGTTGGGATCTCTGAGCTCTTTGGCTATGAAAACCTCGAGTCAAGAGCCCCAAGCTTTGACCCCCAGCAGTAAGCTAACAGTAGACACAGATGCTCTGACTCCTTCGAGCACCCTTTGTGAAAACAGTGTCTCGGAACTACTGCCGCCAACCAAAACGGAATGGAATGTACATCCTGACTCTGACTTCTTTGGACAGGAGGAAGAAACCCAGTTTGCATTCTCCAATCCAGCAGGAAACCATGGGTCTCAGAAAGAAACAGATCTTATCACAGTGACTGGCAGCTCATTTTTGGTATGAACTAAACTCTATTCATTCCTTGCCACATGGCTTACTTTTATTGATGACACTCAAGTTTAAGAGTATTCTGGACTAAATGTTTAAATGCAGTCATTTCTTATAGGTTTGAAAAAGAACAGAGCCCTGGGCTACAAGTTTGGAGATTTAAATTCTGATCTTGAGTCTGGAACTGACAGGTTGTGTGACCCTGAGCAAGTCACTTATCCTATCTGAGCCTTAATTTCCTTATTTATAAAATGAGGTGGTTTGAATAGATTGTTTCTA
>NW_021152247.1:1386-2479 GCF_002837175.3 Physeter macrocephalus | reverse complement strand
GAAAGAGAACGTCCTGACACAAAAAGCCTACCACGGCCAGGTTTAACCCGTATCTGCCTTAATGGTGCGAGGGACACGGTGGCTGACACGTAAGATGGGAAATACTTCTAAAGTAACACGAGCTACTAAGAGGAGTCCTACATATTTCTCAAAGCGACACAAAACAAATGTGCGTGTGCAGGTGTTTCCAGTCGAAAAGAGCCGCCGGCAGCAGATTCGCCGCAGCCGGAGTGGGTCACGTCGTGTTACTAGACGTAGGCTAGGCCTCATAACTCATACGAGAAAGAACATCATACTTTAGCGCAGCTACAGAAGACCGCATTTCTCAGCGTGCAGTGGTGAGCATGTTAAGCTTGCTCTCACTGCAGAAAAGGCGCCTTCCAAAGACCAGATCATCGAAGGCCGTTTATATGCACGCCCAGCTGCCACCTCCCTCTCTCCAGGTAAACCAACTGCAAATGTACAGATGCGTGAATGTGTATCTTTGCACATATAGTCTCTGCTTTCCACCCCGAAATATTGCGAATTTTGAACTTGTCTGCCCTCAACACAGTGAGTATTTGTTACTCCTCAAGTAGAAAGGTGCACGGTCCCCTGCAACACGTAGAACTTTGTGCAACAACAGACTGAGCGTCTACTCTTGCCAATGTAGCGACGTAGCAGCCTCATCTCGCTCGCAACCACAGCTGCTTAGTCCATCCTTGCTTTCCGCCACTGAGTAGTAGCAGCGTCGTTGGGCTTCCACGTTGCCTACTACACCAGTGTCGCGTCTACAGCTTGTGTGCCTTTCTGCCGCAATTCCCCTCATTTGTGTCAACTTTCCACGTCTTCACAAGTAAGCTTGTGTCCTGTCTTTCTGTCTGTCCTCTCCTTGTTCCACTGATTTGCTTGCAGCGTACGCAAGATACAGACGCGCCACACACACACGGTGATGCACGCGCAAATTTACGAGTTGTCTCTGCTCAGCTCATCTGAACAGTGCGAGCGGCCTGCCCCCCGTGGCTTCCAAAGCAGCGCGGAGTCGTGTACAAATACACACCTAGATATTAATATACAGAAAACTGTGTCGAATACGTCTTCCAAAGGTGTATAT
>NW_021152247.1:0-216 GCF_002837175.3 Physeter macrocephalus | reverse complement strand
ATTGGTTGACTCTGAGTGACTTTGCAGGTTGTCTCTTTGGCTGCCTCTGAGGAGATGGTCGGTTTTGATAGTCTCCCCCTGGTGGTCTCGTCCTTCGCTTCTACAGGCTGCTCCGTTCCTCCTTACCCGTGCTGGCGGGGAAGTGCATAAGGTAGTGATACCACCAGTTGGGCAGAGTCCACTTGGGATAGGTCTCTGCAATTTGAGCTCCCCGTG
>NW_021152244.1:765-2480 GCF_002837175.3 Physeter macrocephalus | reverse complement strand
GTGTGCTGCACTGTTCTAACGGTCAATGGCACAAGCGGAATTGTTTTAACTGATGTGACCGCGCTCAGCCCGACGGTTTCCTCGCTCCTGCGCAAAACGACATAACGAATAACACTCTGCCATGCGAGTTTAGCCACATACCGAAACGACCAGGATTTATTCGAATCTTTTCCCGACCGGCGTGCCGCTTTCTGCAGCGAGAATAACACTGCCTTTCTTTTTCTTGAGACCACACCAGTTCATGTGCCGCAAGGTGTCGCGCTCCATGGAAAAGTTTCTTCGCTATACATTAGGCATACCAGCGTCCTCAATTCGTGCTACCTCGCAAGCTGCGAAACATGTAGTTTCATTCCTAGAACACGAGTCATTTTAACAGAAGAAAAGTGAATCTGTGGAGCGACACTCTTAGCTGGCGCACATACTGTAAATGCTCATGCTGATCCCCCGAAAATGCTTTTCTAACACACAAGTAATATGTCCTTTCTTGCTAGGGACACACAGCACTCAGCCCGAAGTGAAGGCAGCACTTCATGTGAAGATCCCCCACCGCGGCGCCCTGTAGACTCACAAGGGTGCACCAAATGACATAAATTGCGTTTTCGAGTTTTCTACGTAGTTGTATGGGGAATGAATGCGGCGTAACTGTGTAAAATAACCTGAGGGCATGCTTGCTGCAGTCGCTTGTCAGAGCCTTCATATAGTAAGGCGGAAGTGCGAAAATTCCGCAGCTATAATGTTGATCAGAATGAGGACCTTGAGCACTCGGGCGCAGGCGCGTAGCCTCATTTCCTTGAACAGAACGCAAGAACGCAACAAGACCGCGGCGACGTATGGTTATATCTGACTGAGCAGAGATAGTTCGTTAGCGCGAATACGACTATACGATGCGGTTGAGGAAGGGATAGCGGTTTCAGGGTATTACTGATGATGTACCTATATCTGGTGCTGGAGTCTTTGGCATGGCCCCCCCGTTTAGTAGCGGACCTCGCCGAACTAGCTTCACTCTACCGTGTACACAGTTCACGCTCGTGCCCAGCATTAAAGAAGCGCTGCCTTACCTCCAGAGAATAAATAAATCAAAAGATCGCTACGGAGTAAAACGACGGGTGGCCCATCTTGAGGAATAGCTCGTGTGCTCTGCTCAGCTCACACGTGGTCGTTGCGTCGACGGCTGACTGTGTCGCAGACAGCGTGAACAGCCATTCCTTTACCTGCGTTGAGCTTCGTTTGTTTGAGAACCTCCAGAACGGTCAAACAACAGACAAATGTCTTGACGCATTCAACCGAATATCAACTCAATCACTAAGCTGCTTCCCTAAGTTTTTCGCGGTTCAACTGGCACGGTAGACGTGCCCAGTGCGATTTGGCAGTCACCAAAATATAAGAATACATGATAAGTTCTTCCGAAGGCTGAAGATGCACGACACAGAAACGAGAGGGATTTTTTTGAGCGCGGTGGGCGGAGCACGCGCAAGAAAAGGACACTTACGTTTGTCGGACGACGGCTGGTCGCTAATCTGGAAGAAGGGTTTTCTGGGCGGACGCTAGAGGAACTGCTCCGCTTAAATGTGTCTCACATTCGTGGGCGGTGGAAGCGACCCGTCATATTCTCATAATTCCAGGTCTTACTTCTATTCAGATATTCAGGTACACGTGTATAGTTGACATATATATATATATATATATATATATATATATATATATATATAAACATG
>NW_021152244.1:0-463 GCF_002837175.3 Physeter macrocephalus | reverse complement strand
CGTAGTTTGCGCTTTGCCGGCAACTGACTCCGTGCCGCCGCTAGCAAAGAACCTCAGGGGCTACCCAACCGCAAATGGACGTTGACAACAAAGTGACGACGCAGCACGTGTGCGTACTTCTGTTAGCAGTTTGACGGAGAGGCGGGGCTGTTTTTCCAGCGTCGTTCGCTTCAGTTGTTTTAACCTGGGCTGAATAATATCGTCCGATGCCTCGCATCTTTCCGCCAAACTGAAGTGCGCAGTGCCCACGTACGTGACGTCTGCGAGGGGAAAGAAAATTCAGGTGCCACACATTCGCAGACGGTGTATGAGCAAACTGCGATACGCTTACATAGGACAACACAAGTGTACAGTGTTACTGATGCAGACGCTCTCTTTCAACTCAGCACTATGCACTAAGGATTCAATACAATCTAAACGCTTCATGGACATGCACACCGTCTTTCTGCGTGCGGGGCCCCGT
>NW_021152243.1:0-2480 GCF_002837175.3 Physeter macrocephalus | reverse complement strand
TTTCTTCTGAAAACAAACCTCTTTTGGTGAACTATATCTTTCGTCCTCAGGGACCTGTTAGAGAACAAAGGGCATTCAAATTTGTTGGAATAAATCTCAACATTTTTTACTCAGATGAGCAGATGTAAGCTTCTGGGCGAGAACGTTTACATACGGGATAAATCAGTGTTGGTAAAATGCACTTATGTCACAATTCGTCCACCGCGTTTGCGTGAACGGCCTGGCTTCAAGCAGGGCCTGCCCCTACCAAATGTCAGCTATCATTCGTGTATCTTGTCAGTTTCACCGTGACTCTGCAACTTCCAGGTCTCTTTACACGTATTCTTGTCTCGTGTACGTGTGACATCTTGTTAAGCGTTGATCCTGGCAGACCCGATTTTTCTATAATCACTTCTTAACTGTGGGTCTATTTTCTCCGAAACCGCAACGGTCCACTGGCAACTCCATTGCCCGTCTACATCGTTCACTGACTCCAGATACATTCCTTCCAGTAAAGTCGAAATGGCTGAAAATACGTGCACAATTACGGTGACGGACTACACAGGACACCGGGAGGGTGAGTGTCCGGATGTCAGACAGCTGGAGGCCGTCAACATGGAGCTAACGGTGTACGAGTTAAAAGAGTTGATTTGTGGACAGAAAGACGACCCTACTTCTACCGCAGCTACTACAGTGCTGTATATGGGAAAAATTGTTATGGAAGACAAGAAGAAGCTTAAAACGTACAACCGATCGCGCAGAACTCAGCTGGCGCTGGATCTACGCGACCTCGCGCAGCTCAGCATCACAGTGAAAACTCTCCAGCGTAAGTCTTCCCGAAAACGCAGGCAGAAAGGCATAGGACTGATATAGTGAAAAAAGAGAGAACAACTCGTGAATGCGCAGCAAGCAATGGGTCACAGACAAGAAGAAGACCGTTTGGTCGTTTTGTGAATATGCAGGGGTGGGCGTGCTCTGACTTCGTGGCTGTATGGCACGGTGTTACAGCTCAGCCAGAGTAGATGTGAACACGCGTGGACATTTGTGGGAGTACATAGTGACAGCGGCCAGCTGGAGCAACGTCGAATTGCGTACGTTTTCCGTTTCTGGTCATCATCGCCCTTTTCGCAGTCATTACCCTTCCATTGTTTCAGCATGTAACGACAAACCCCCCCGGATAGCAGCTCATGTAGGTGTATTTGTACTGTTATATATTGAAGTATACAAATGTGAGTATAGGTAGAAATATGTCTATGTGTATGCACATACGTATGATCTATTCTACACGCTGGAAATGTCGATGTCTCCTGCCCTACAGATCTGTGCAGCCAGATGTTCTATGTGCACATGGCAAGTGCGTATCACACTGGCTCTGTTCTTGAAGGCGCGGGTAGTCGTAGTCCGTGTGAAGGTAATATGTGTATATCTATCATAATTTTTATGTTGCTGCACATACATACACTCGTACTGCTAGGGGCATGAAAAGTATAATGACGCGGTGCGTTATGTTCTGCTGATGCAGACTGCGGCAAGGGGAACTGCGTAATCGTGCCTCTCTGGGCATTCTGTTGTCGGCAGCATATTTTAGTGAAAGTCCCTGATTACGAGACAGTTGGATATCTTCGTAAAAAAGTTGCCAACGAACTGGGAGATCCTGTGGGGTAGGTTTACATGTATACAGGTCACTTTACCATTCAGCTGTTGGATGGTCGAAAATGCCGTGGAATGAATTTGTGTGTTTGTCTCTGTGTGTGTCTCTCTATCGGTGTGTCTGTCTCTTTGTATATGTATAGGTGTTTGCTTGTACACGTAGGTGTGTATGCACACATAAGTGTGCTCCTGCATATGAATACATACATTCACGTATACATACGCCAAAGCATAAACGTGCATACATAGCTGTACACGCATACAAATACATATATATATATATATATATATATATATATATATATATGAATACAACTACACATGTATGTTCACGTATATACACTTGTGTACGCAGTCCTTTGGTGTGTCGGAGAAGTGCCGGATTACGTACGCGTGCCTTTGACCCAAGCGGCTTTTTCTAAATGATATCGGGGTCGACGCAGTTTAACGTTGCGTTCTGCCGCCCTCAAGCTCCGTTCCTCCCTACGTCTTACCGTGAAGTACGTCCACTTCACTGCACCGGGTGTTCATCCTGAACAGGCACTTTCGGTTAGAGAAGTAAGTCTGTAAATATAAATATATATGTCTATATCTGGCGTAGATAGAAAGCGACACGCATTTACGCGGTGTGCAAGAAACTCTTTCGCTCTGTCGGCCTCCGCGGCTTCTCCTCTTTCATATGTATCTCCGGGCCCACCTGCAGAGCGTGCCCGTGCATGTGCGGCCCGTGTGCGTCTTCCTGTCTATGTGCTGATTCCCACCGTTCTCTATATGTGCACATGCGTCTGTCTTTGTGTCTACGTGACTGTGTCCCTGCGTCCGGCTTCGTGTCACGTGTGTACATGTGTATG
>NW_021152241.1:0-2480 GCF_002837175.3 Physeter macrocephalus | reverse complement strand
GTAGAGAGAGCGAAGTAGTATTTTCTTAATGGGTACAGAGTTTCCTTTTGGGGTGATAAAAATGTCTGTGGGGAAAAAAAATTTTAATTGGAAAATGATTGATTAAAAACAGAAGTCTGTGGGGTATTTCTTGGTACTGCCTTTCCCAATTTTGACAGTAAATGGTCAAGTACATAGTAAATGGTCAAGTACAGCAGCTGTGGTTTGAGAAAGAAATGATGACCAGGGCTCAGGACACTCACTCAGGGATGAGCGTGAGGGTCACCCCACCAAGTAAGCCATCCATTTTAGCCGAGATATTATCCAAGGATGAGGGGAATTGAGAATGGATAGCACAGGAGGGAGACAATGACTATCAGTTGTGGCCTTGAGGCCACCTACAGTAACAGAGGCTATAGTTCGACCCACTGACCCTCCTTTCAGTAGTAGTTCATCTCACTCACCCTCTCCACTAAAAACGATCCGTGGAAACTATGAAAGAGTTGTTTCCAGAACTTATGCAAAGACGTTGATCCAAGTAAAGGCAACAAAAGCAAAAATAAACAAGTGGGGCTATATCCAACTAAAAAGCACAACAAAGGAAACCAACAACAAAATGAAAAGGCAACCTATGGAATGGGAGAAAATCTTTACAAATCATATATCCTATAAGGGGTTAGTATTCAAATTATATGAAGAACTCATACAAAAAAATAGAAAAAATATCCAACTAAGAAATGGGCAGAGGATCTGAATAGACATTTTTACCAAGAAGATACAGAGATGGCCAGCAGATCGTTAAAAAGGCACCTAAAATCACTAATGAGCAGAGAAATGCAAATCAAACCACAAAGAGATGTCACCTCATACCTGTTAGAATGGCTAATATCAAAAACAGGAACTAACAAGTGTTGGTAAGGGTGTGGAGGAAAGGGAAGCCTTGTGCACTGTTGGTAGGAATGTAAATTGTTGCAGCCAGTATGGAAAACAGTATGGAGGTCCTCAAAAACTTAAAAATAGAACTATCATACGATCCAGCAATTCCACTACTTGGTATTTGTATGAAGGAAACAAACTAATTCAAAATGAAATCTGTACCCCCATATTCATTGCAGCATTATTTACAATAGCCAAGACTTGGAAACCCCTGTGTTCATTGATGGGTAAATGGATAAAGGACATTAGGCATATATACATGCTAAATTATATACATATATATATACATAAAATTCAGCCATGAGAAAGAAGCAAATCCTGCCATGTGTGATAACATGAATGCACCGTGAGGGTGTTATGCTAGGTAAAATATGTCAGACAGAGAAAGAAAAATCCTGTATGATCTCACTTCATATGGAATTTTTAAAAAAGCTCATAGATACATAGACTGGTGGTTACCAGAGGCAGGGGTGGAGGGTGGGTGAAATGGGTAAAGGTGGTCGATATGTACAAACTGCCAGTTATAATATAAATAAGTCCTGGGGATGTGACTATAGTTAATAATATCGTATTGCATCTTTAAAAGTTGCTAAGAGAGTAGATCTTAAAAGTCCTCATCACAAGAAAAAAGATTTCTACCATGTATGGTAATGGATGTTAACTAGGCGTACTGTGGTGATCATTTTTTAAACTGAAGTATAGTTGATTTACAGTATTGTAATAACAATATATTAGAACACAATGATTCAATATTTTTATAGATTATACTCCATTTCAAGTTATTATAAAACATTGGCGGGCTTCCCTGGTGGCACAGTGGTTGAGAGTCCGCCTGCCGATGCAGGGGACCCGGGTTCGTGCCCCGGTCCGGGAAGATCCCACATGCCGCGGAGCTGATGAGCCCGTGAGCCATGGCCGCTGAGCCTGCGCGTCCGGAGCCTGTGCTCCGCAACGGGAGAGGCCACAGCAGTGAGAGGCCCGCGTACGGCAAAAAAACCAACAACAACAAACTTTGGCTATCCTTATAGCTTATTTATTTTATGCATAGTAGTTTGTGCCTCTTCATCTCCTCCCCTACCCTTATCTTGCCCCTCCCCCCTTCCCTCTACCCACTGGTAACCACTGCTTTGTTGTCTATATCTGCGTTCCTTTCCTTTCTTTTACATTTATTCTTTATTTTTCAGATTCCACATACGAGTGATAACATACCGTATTTGTCTTTCTCTGACTTATTTCACTAAGCATAATAGTGTTGCAGCAAAAATAGAAATGAAGTTTTTCCTCTCCTGAAAAGAAGCAAAGTAAAGGGGACAGTGAACAGGCTAGAGAAGACACATAAACGGCCTGAAAGGGTTGGGTTAATCGATCCTAGTTTTATTTATACTGTTACTAATCTGTAGTGTCTGTCACTAGATTTATCTTTCACAAAGGTAAATTACATTCTGTTCCTATCACTCCCTACCTGTCTATGTCAATTACATCCTGCATCTGGTGCTTAAGCTTCCCTGCACGCTCCTGTAGCAAATCACCCTGTGTAGCTGTTTGCATTTCAGGAAGCAGATGGC
>NW_021152240.1:1771-2481 GCF_002837175.3 Physeter macrocephalus | reverse complement strand
GCGTACGTACACGCTAACAACATATAGAGTGGATTGGCAGACCATTCTCTATGCCCAGAAAGAAACCTGTTCTAGAATAAGAGGTCCTTGCATGGATGCCCTCATATGTCACTACTACTACTGGCATGGTGGCATGAACACGAATTTGACCTGCAGACTCACACACCATCATCAAAGTCAAGGAATGGTGCACATATACGTACAGGTATGCTCACGCATGTGTATCGTGTGTCTGTAGGCTTTTAATTATACGGAGGTACCGTGTACGCCGCGTGAGACGTGCTACAGAAGCGTGACAGCGTGTAAAAATCCCAAAGCATATTTATGTGTAGTTTCGTGCGCGTAAATATATATAAAATCGTGCAGTGTTCGTATATATCCTTATTAAAAAGTGTATAAGCACGTATACAATACCCAGTTCCATGGTACGCTTCTGATGTTTTCGTCCACCCATGAATATTCCGAAACGGCTCATCGTTCGGCACGGACGGTCATGGCATGTACGTGGCCGCTGGATCATCGCCGCTGTTTTGACGTGGATAATACAACGGTGGGGTACAAGACACAGTTCGCACACAAATACGGTCAAAGTTTTATCACTGCGAAAAAATAATGTCTGACACTCATCTGCCAGATAGGTGCCAACACGCACGTACATTGCTACATGACGTGTATGTGTGCAAACACCTGGGAGTATAGTGATTTCCAGA
>NW_021152240.1:0-907 GCF_002837175.3 Physeter macrocephalus | reverse complement strand
ATAGCTTTTTCTTGCAAGACCGATGCTTACCTCTGGATTTGTAGCTTCAGGTGCACCATATGCAGCTACCGTTTGAACACACAAACCACGGGACAACTGCGAACACACTTGTCCAGGGTTAATGCACACCCCTCTGCTTTTTGAAGAACATCAGGAGGTATTCCTCGAAAATAATATATATGCAATTGTACTTATTCCGAGACAGATATGTCTCTGTCAGACGGAGGAAACGCAGTGATGCCCGCGTGTACTTCCGCGTATGCAAGCTCGTCAATACATGAGTGCACACAAATCCAGGCTGAACACGTACTTGTGATTACAGTTCGAAATGTCGTGTCCCTGGAATGTAGGAGAGACGTGTATGTGCATACGCTCATGGTGACAAATACTTTATACAACCGAAACGAGCGACACCTGCATCCTTCCCCTCCTTGGGTGAACAAGCAAGTGCACAGCCTGCGTACTACGGCAATAAAAAGACATGTCGTGTGCTTGGGGAGCGAAAAGGGGCGTGGCTGCATTTTAACGCCACTGCGTGCTTATTACTCGTAGGCTATGCATTAATAGAGAATCACCCTCTTAGTGCTGCAGTGCTTCGCTATCCAAGAGAGGCACCTGTTCATGTCTTGAAAATCTGTCGCACGGGAGCTGAAAAGGCACGTACCGCGCGTATAGATGGGCATGCTTCGTCCAAAGAAGATATAGCGGCAGGCCATTCTCCGACGGAGCTGTGTCTGAGCATCTCTATGGACGTTAGATGGCTGTCTCTCAGCTATACGAATCGTGCTGCTGTGTCTTTCTCTGTAAAACCTTCTGTCTTCATCATCCTTCCCCGTCTACCTGTGTTTGACCGTCCTCCATTCGAACTGGCAACGAGGGAAAAACAAGCGACGATTTTTAAGCAACA
>NW_021152239.1:2149-2481 GCF_002837175.3 Physeter macrocephalus | reverse complement strand
GGGTACCAGCTCAGCTGAGCTCCATACCCTGGGAGGGGCTGACCACGAGAACCCCGTGGGCTGCTGGGTACTTGCTCAGCTGAGTTCCATACCCTGGGAGGGGCCTGACCACGAGAGCCCTGCGTGCTGGGAGTGGGCCCTGTGTATGAGCGTGCTCTGTGTGCAGCCGGCACAGAGTTGCTTAGCAACTTCCCTGTGGCCAGTGCTGGGATGAAATGAGGACCAGGAGATGCCACGGACTCCCTGAACCCCTGCCCATCCCTAGTGATGAGGTGAGTAGGTGGGTGCTGGCCACTGGGATGCGTGAGGGAGGCCCCATGGGTACCTCTTGT
>NW_021152239.1:0-462 GCF_002837175.3 Physeter macrocephalus | reverse complement strand
ACGAGGGGCCGTGCCGGCCGCGGAGCCGGTGCTGTGGCTGTACGTGTTCCCCCTGCGACCGCGCGGGCAGAGACCACCGCCCCCTTGCAGACTGCTACCAAGTGAAGTCACGTGGATCCTGCTCGGGCCCCGGCCTGGCGAGGTGCTTTGCCTCAGCGGGGAAGGGTTCCTTTTTCCATGGGGGTGCAAGTAGGCAAATAACAAAACCAAAGCTGAGACCAGCACAGCACAGGCTCTGTTCGGTGGCCAAAGAATGGAGAAGCGGGAGCTAAGTTCACAGATCACCTTCTCGCCCTCCTGGAGAGAGTGCTTTAATTTTAAAGAGTAAAGACAGCGGGAGGAGGAGTGAGGCTAATGCTGGGGTGAAGAGGCCTTCCGAGGAAGGGCGAGGCTTTTTCCAAGGGGGTGGGGTACCACCTCCTTTTACCCGTTTCTGGTCGTTCATGTCCAGTCATGGCCACC
>NW_021152238.1:0-2481 GCF_002837175.3 Physeter macrocephalus | reverse complement strand
TTTGTTATTTTTTTATTCTTTGAGAATACAATAATTTTTTCCTTAGCTTTTTTTAAAAAAATGAATTAATTTTATTTTTGGCTGCGTTGGGTCTTTGTTGCTGCACGTAGGCTTTCTCTAGTGTCGAGCGGGGGCTACTCTTCGTTGCAGTGCGCGGGCTTCTCTTATTGCGGAGCATGAGCTCTAGGCACGCGGGCTTCAGTAGTTGTGGCACGCAGGCTCAGTAGCTGTGGCTCTCGGGCTTTAGAGCACAGGCTCAGTAGTTGTGATGCACGGGCTTAGTTGCTTTGCGGCATGTGGGATCTTCCCAGACAAGGGCTCGAACCCCTGTCCCCTGCACTGGCAGGCAGATTCTTAACCGCTGTACCACCAGGGAAGCCCTTTTCCTTAGCTTTGATGAAACGTTGAGGATTAAACTAACCTTGTGCTTGAAGACAGGGAAACGAGTTTCCAGTTGCTATAAATTTATGCTCTGGTCTCAATGGATTACCAAGGTCTATTGTGAAAGAATAATAATAGTATTTGGTTTGAGAAGAGAATTACCTCTGAGGGAAGTAGGAAGGCAAAAGGAGGTCATAAGATGGAATGAAGAAATAAATGAAAAGCATTACTAAATGGGAGCCTCAGAAGCTCAAGAGCTGAACTGAGAAACTTTGCTCAAAATGGGAGGAGATTTGCAGTCCATTAAGAGCCAAGTGGATCTAATCAAAGAGCACTGTAAGAGATGACATTCAGGAGGCCAGGAGCCAATTGGAGTTGCTTTTCCTGTTTGAAACACAGTATGTTTTATTTGTTTGACATTCTCTTCCTCTTGTCTTTACCTGGTGAAGTATTTCTTATTCTTCAAGAACCAGCTTAAATGTTCCTCCATGAAACATTCCCAGACCCTCACAGTGAACTCCAATATCTTTTTTTAAAAATTTATTTATTTAATTTATTTATTTTTGGCTATGTTGGGTCTTTGTTTTTTGCACGTGGGCTCTCTCTTGTTGTGGCAAGCGAGGGCTACTGTTCATTGCAGTGAGCATGCTTCTCATTGCTGTGGCTTCTCTTGTTGCAGAGCGCAGGATCTAGGTGTGTGGGCTTCAGCAGTTGTGGCACGTGGGCTCAGTACTTGTGGTGCACGGGCTCCAGAGCACAGGCTCAGTAGTTATGGCACATGGGCCTAGTTGTTCCACTGCATGTGGGATCTTCCTGGACCAGGGAACGAACCTGTGTCCCCAGCACTGGCAGGCGGATTCCCAACCACTGTGCCACCAGGGAAGTCCCTGAACTCCAATTTCTGATTAATATGTTACCACCCTGTAATATTCATTTAAAAGAGCATTTATCACATCTCATTACCATTGTTTATGCCCAAAGAGAGTGACCTTTTTAATATGTGAGCTGTTGGATTGTTTGTTGACTACTACATACCTTGCACATAGTAGATGCTCTGTACCTGGTACCTGAGCAAGTTAAGTCAATTATGGTCAGTGGGAATTCTGCTTAGTTCCAAACTCCCTACCTATCCATGTGAGTCAGTTTAATTGAGAACTGTTAACTCCACAGTCTTAAAGAAAGAAAGTTACCTGTATATTTTTTTTGGATAGTTCAGACAGCCCAGCAAATAGGGGCACCAACTCCCTACTCCCTCGGGGAGAACACTTACAGTCTGGAAATCCCCCTGCAAATGAATATAGCTGGTGATAGATACAATATCAATGCTTTCTCCTGGACTATGTACCACTGGATCCCTATTTTCAGTTGTACATTTAAAATGAAGAGCTTAGGAATTCATTTGGATCTCAAAGCATCATCCTTATGACACTGTCCTATATAATGAAATTAGAGTTTATTTCCTTCTTGTTCCAACTACTCTTGTACGCTATAAGGACATGATTTTCATTGACTTATTTCTTCAAATGTTTTAGGTTACAGGTGGGGGATTAATTATCACTGGCTTTTTGACTGAAAGAGCATTTCTTGTGAAACATGGTTCTAATCTTTATGGACTCATTTGACTAACTGAACTTGGTGAAGCAAAATTCAGGACCAAAGGAATTAAAACTTTCTTGCCGTCAGACATTCTTAGGAATAGAATATTATTATTTGTTTTTCCCTCACAAACTTGATATTTGTTCTATTTTCTTTAACCAAGAATGGAAAATCACAAATGAATTTTAAAAATTTTCCTAAATACATAAACATATACCCCAAATAGAAAATTCAGTATGAGAAAGGAAATAAGGAATTCAGGTTAATAATCACAGCTGGGGAAGAAGAGAAGGAAATATAATCAAAGTTGAGTACAGGGGTGATCACAAATATATTTGTAATTTTCTTCCTTTAAAGAAGATCTGAGCAAATGTTAGTACTTATTAAAGCTAAGCGATTGGGTCACAGATATGCCCATATTACTATCAATTCTTGTCCGTGTGAAATACTTAACTGTAAAAAAATAAAGTTTTCAACAAAATAAATTCCCTAGGCAGTGAACTG
>NW_021152237.1:1090-2481 GCF_002837175.3 Physeter macrocephalus | reverse complement strand
GTGTGTATGTGGCAGTTTTTCTTTCTTTTACATATATTATCGCAGCGGGGGTCAATCCACATGTCCTTGGGTCTTACATTTTTCATTAAGAAGGCGAGCCTACACAGAGAGAGAGACAGATAGACAGACAACAAAACGGAGGCGTGGTGGTGCTGCGTGCTTCAGGGAGAGACAGAGACGGAGACACGGTGCTGCATGCAGAGAGAGGAGGAGGAGGAGCCCACAAAGGCGAAAGTTAAAAGGGACCGCAAGAAATTAAATGTGCTGCGTCGTGGACAGGCACACACATGCGCGTGGTAATATATATGTAGAAGACAGGTCAAGTCTTTTTGTATGAACGGCAGAGATATTCACGTGTGACTGCGAGGGAAATTTGTAGACATTTCCACGGGAGTATTGGCGAAAGGAGACAAATGGAGGCGCTTGCGATTTTTAAACGCCTTTCAGAAAAGAAAATGTTTTGTGTGTGTGTGTGTGTGTGTGTGGACATGCGTGCATGTATATAACCGCTTTTGTGTCCAGACGATCTCCTCTACGTATATCATGGTCATATGTGCATATAAACATTAGTATGCATATGTACATGTGTATATGTATATACAGGTAAGTCAACTTGTTTGTGCGTATGAGCTTGAATCCTTTGATTCGGAGGAGTGAAGCAGCCACAGTCACTAATTTTTCGTCTTTGCTACATATGAAAGTTTTGTTGAGCGAGGCGGCCCTCGAGGGAGGAGAGTCGAGTAGGGACGTGATGGTACATGAAGAAAGGAGGGAAGTTGGCGTATCAGCGATCTTTATAATGGTCCTGGTGTTGAGCATCCATAGAAAAGTTTCCTCTCTATACCTCTCCATTTTCACACAAGTAAGGGCTGTCTTCTTTTTTGAAGTATACGAGATACATCTGTGTTACACAGAACTTGATTTGGTGTGAAACCACCTATTTTTCCCATGTATACTGTGTAAACAAAAGGACGGATGTAAAGGGACTTGCTTTTTTTTTTAAGCGACGAATATATAGTATATTCATAAATGTATTGGTCAGTCAAAAAATCATGCTTAGTGTGTGTGAGGCGTAAGTATGTAGACGCTTTGAGTAAGTTTATACGAATGTACGCATAAGAACACCTTTGTTGACCATGTGTATGTATACGTGCGTATACACGCACATAATGCATTTCTGCTGTCTGTTGTTCTCACGGAAATCCCGAGAGGAAGAAAAAAAAGAGTAAGCGCAACAACCCAGAGGTACTGCTGCAAATTTAACTACGCGCAAAAAGTGTGAAGAAACGCAAAGACAAAAGCGACGGGTTCTATTGCTGCTCCTCATGATTATGATGGTTGTGAACGGCGTTACTCTACAAGTGTGGAGAGGCTCACTGTAAGAGAAAGTG
>NW_021152237.1:0-476 GCF_002837175.3 Physeter macrocephalus | reverse complement strand
CGTGTTACTGCAGAGAGGATCGAAGTGTGGCACGTCGCACGATGTTAATATTCTTGATAAAAAATTGTCACTCTTTTTTGCTTTAGAAGAAAATCGCTTGTCTTCTGGAGATTCGCATGTTCTTCTTAAGGATAAGGGAGCCGAATATACCTCAAGAGGCGGTGTCCCTGCTTACTGCATTTGAGCGTAAGGGACACTATAGTTCCTGTGTTGTTGGACAGCAGCGGTCTTTGTGGAACCCTGTACCTGTCTGCGCTGTTGCACTACGTGTAAGTCTATATTGTAATGTGTACGTGTACACGTATACGGTTATTATCCTTCACTATGTTCAAACTTACAGGTAAGAATAGTGCAAAAATTTTTCTACACATATATGCATTGGGCACACAGACCTGCAAAGAAGTGTAGTCGTAATCTGTGTAGAGGGACATACGTGTACGCATGTCCCAAACGTACGCTCTGTTGGATATTACAAA
>NW_021152236.1:1508-2481 GCF_002837175.3 Physeter macrocephalus | reverse complement strand
CAATGTGAACCTCTTTATACATGTATATAGCTATATATAAATTTCTAGACACAGAATTTCTGGAATGAAAGAGATGCAAACATAAAATACTGAAAGATTTTCAATCAATCTAATCTGCCTAATAAACCTTCGGAAATATTCTATCAACTTATACTCCACTCACAGTGAAACATTTATTGGGTTTCTATTATGTGCCTGGTATCATTCTGGAGGTTGACAGTATGTATTTACATTTTACACAATACCAAAAAATGCCTGAGAGAGATAAGAGTGGAGCTCAAGTATAACATTTGCTCACAGTATCAGGCATAGTGATCTGTACCCGTTAGAAAAACTGTGAATCCTGCCTCAAGTGAACAGCAAAGAACAGCATGTCCTACAGTAGGTTTGAAGGTATAATAGCATACTAAATTCCATTGTGATTTATAATAAGAAATATTTTTTGTTAGTTTTACTTTTTAGTTTCTAATTTCTGAAAGTATCTTACATACACAGTTAGTAACCTTCACAACCATTTGAGCTGGGTAAACGCAGTCAGGAAGGTCAGAATTATTGAATGAATGAATGAATGAATGAATGAGTAAAAAGATCACTAGCTTTAATGTATCTGGGACAGTCATAGTCTAACCAAGTTTCAATCCACAAGCATTTATTTACAATTCTGAACACCTCCACATAATTACAAATGGGACAATAGTAGTAAATTACTATTTGGATAAAGAAAAGATACATGTTAGCTCAACATAGTTTACAAACTTACAATTAGGCACATTCAATTTGGTGCTAAGTCATATAATATTCTTTTGCAATTTATGAAAAATATCCAATAGGCATGTAATGACCAAAAAGTACAAATGATACAAATATCTACAGACATGACAATGTACAAATTGTGACATAAACCTATCAGAAACTAGAAAATCTGTGTTGGTCTTATAGTTCCAGCTTGCTAAAAGATACAGGCTTTGGGTGG
>NW_021152236.1:0-607 GCF_002837175.3 Physeter macrocephalus | reverse complement strand
CCCTTTCACATGGGTTTGCCTGGAACCAACTTGCTGCAACAAAGTGGGTAAGTCTGGATAATTCAAGAATTCAGTTGACAGACCCACTTGGCTGTCTCATGAAGCCCCATTTTCCAACATGGGCTCTAACAGTCAAAAGTGACATAATGTGTGGGCTCCAGTGCAAAATGAAAATATAGTGCCTCTTGTTCAATCTGCAAAGAAAAAGTGTTATTGAAAGAATTTGCACTGGGTTGCATAGTGTCCTCCCCACATTCATGTTCACCTGGAACCTGTGAATGTGCCCAAGTAAAGTCTCTTTTCAGATAGAATCGAGATAAGATGACATCATGCTAGATTAGGGTGAGCCCTAAATGGGTTCTGTGGGTTGTTCTGTCTTCTCTTTTTCATATATGTCATCTTTTTCAGCAGAAGTGTTTGGCTAATATTGGGAAGTAACACGAGTAAGAAAGGATATGATAAGATTCCCTGGACATTCTTGTTTCTTAAAACACAACTGCTTTCTTTCTGTGTTAGAAGTAAGTTCAGATTCAAGTGGAAAGCATGGCCTCCAGGAGCTGTTAACACCTTCACTTAGTCTTGGATGTGACCAGTAGCACAGAATTCT
>NW_021152235.1:1120-2481 GCF_002837175.3 Physeter macrocephalus | reverse complement strand
TGACTGTCGTGCACGCAGTTGAAGTTGTTGCAGTGGTAAAGCAGTCCTCTCCGGGTTACACACGTCCGTTCCTGATGCACAGCCAGCAGGTGCTCAATGAAGAGTTCGGACTAGCCTTTCTGCCGCTTATCTTCCTGTACGTACACAAGGGCAGGTTAATAATAAATGCAAATCTGCGTGAAATATTTGCTGGCACCGGACACATGGTCTACTTGACGACTAGGCGAGGTCGACTCCACTGCGAAAGCCTTGGTGTGTAGAAGCTTTTTCACTTACAGGCACGCCTTTTGGTATGTGCACCTGAGGACATACCTTTTGGTTGTTGGCGGCAGCGTGCAATTATCAGCGACATCTATCATTGTGAGGTACTTAGACGAATCTTAGGAAACCCGTAGATGTTATTCTGCCCCAGCTAACACTGCCGCAGAAGGCAAATGCAGTACAACTTGCAGATGGACATCTTAGCATCATATTCGAAGCAGCGAGTACGCGAGGTACATGTCAGTAGGCACTTGGCACCTACTTCTCGCGAACATCGTGTGTACAATATCGACGTTCTCAAAGGTACAAGACGAAGCAATTCAGCTCTCTCTTCCCGAGGAGACTGCTCAGTTCTCTACAAGCACCTTACTCTTTGCAGCCTTCTGCGCATTGTCCCCCTGTAACAGTGTTGATCATGCAAGGCATTTTACAAGAAGACGGAGTTGTCACATCAAGTGCCACGACCAGAAGGCACATGCGCGGACAAACCTGCTCCGCATTAAGCGGTTTACCGTAGTTGATGGATCGGGCATCGGGGTAGCGTGCACTTGAATCCACACAGCATTCCCACACTTTGTGCGACAGGATCAGTGCGTAGAACTGAAAAGATATGATCAGTGCAACGCAGCACCCAAACTGCCTACAGTGTGCAACGCACGCCAGTTGCAATGCTGCGCACGGCCTCAAAAGCTTTGACGTCTGCGATAGTTCATTCGCGATTGCTGAGTAGACACACGCTTGTTGATTATCCGTCTGAGAATCCTGGTGTGGTCCTCGAACCGGGAATCGTGCCGGGTACGGTGGCATAATGTGTCTGCTGGACTACTAACACCGTTGTACGTGCGTGCGACCACGCAGGTGCTGGGTCATCCATAACAAAAGCCATCCGAGCCATGATGGAATCTACCATAGCACTATCTGTGCTTTCACGTTAAATGGAAGCACAGATACTGGTGGAGCGCGCAGCCATGTTGCAGAATGGAACTGTGCTAGTCAAAGACATCAAGGTGATCGGTGTGTGGCGGGGCGGCTTCCATTTGTTGTATCAGCCTGGCTCAAATATGGCCCGTGATCTTACAGACCCTCTTCGCAGTCGACTC
>NW_021152235.1:0-326 GCF_002837175.3 Physeter macrocephalus | reverse complement strand
ACGGCCACTGTGCACGCAGTCTCCAGATTTCTTTCGATAACAGACGTATGATGCCTTCAAGTAGCAGCGTGGCGCCCTGTCAACCTCCATAGTCACCCTCCCCCACACGACGGCGTGCAATGCTACACAATAATTTCAGTCCGTGGAACCTCAACTCCTTCGCAACATTCCCTGCCTTTTCTTTTTCGTCACTGCTGCCGATCTTACAGCAGCTTTCTTCTTTTGCCTTTTACGGCGCCTCTCGGAGAACTGTTGTGGACGCACCAGGGCTTGCTGGCGCAGCTGAACCTTCCGCTCCATGCGTTGCCTCAATACCTTTCCTCTTA
>NW_021152233.1:2154-2482 GCF_002837175.3 Physeter macrocephalus | reverse complement strand
CCAGAAAACACACGGACGGACTTCACCTCTGGGTAATACGCGGACATTTCTGTCTTCCCTGCGCAGTGGTCCAGGTGCAATGGGAGTGCCTACGATGAGACATCCACCTGGTACCTTGTCTATGGAAGCACAATCTGCAAATACAGTGTGTCCATTTCCAAACTGATCATCCCGAGACAACTAGACATAGAAATACGTCTTGACTGCTTACATGAAAGTGAGGCCGACACCGGTCCAGCAGCCCACCTGCTACTGATGCACGTCTCTCACCATTCATGTTCATGTCAGCATGAACATGTACTTGATTCATGAGGACTGTGCAGCGTCA
>NW_021152233.1:0-549 GCF_002837175.3 Physeter macrocephalus | reverse complement strand
CGAATCAGATGTAAAAAGTCAGATGGTGAAGTCTTGGCTTGAAGCAATTCAGGGCAACTACTGCAAGGGCGTCTAAAGTGGATGACAGGAAACACGTGAGTGCAAGAGGACACAAGAGCAGAGGATCATATGCTTTAGAGACTTGCTGGTTCTGGAGGACCTTACAAGGACGACTACGAAAGGTTACATGCTGGTAGTAAGGACAGCGGTCTTATAAAATGCTGGATACAACCCCTGCTGTAGCCTATAATAGAGAAGCTCTGACAGCGCGAAGAGCCGACGAGAGAAATAATACTACAGCATAGGTGAACGACCGAAGTCTTCATTTCTTATGTACTTGTACAGCTGAGGGCCCGTGGCAAGTGCTGTAGCCAGACTGTGTAGGAAAAAGTGTTCTAATTCGGCTGTGGACTTCCAAGAGAATGCCGTCCAATGTATGTAACAAAAATGCTTGACTTAACAACAGGGCCGGACAGCTTCAACCAGTATAGTAGCGTGAGAAAAGTGACACGCTGCACATAACTGGAATGAAGGATAAGGGGAGATGGA
>NW_021152232.1:2056-2482 GCF_002837175.3 Physeter macrocephalus | reverse complement strand
TGTACATATTTGTGTCTGCCTCTCCTGGCATATTTTCACAAACAACTCACACATGTGAAGAATATCGTCACTGAGCTGCAGTAAAAAATACAGTGATGGCATTTGGAGGAAAAGCCTAGAGAAGAGAAAAGAATGGAAAAAATGTATTGGCTTGTAGGATTACCTCTGCTCTTAAATCTGAAAGTATTTTTACACTATTTATTGAGCATAAATTGGGCGAGATTTCAAATTTTATGAGTTTTATAACTTTTCCTGCTCCTAATACCTGAAGAGAAAGAGTTACTACCTTTTTATTTTTTTTAAAAGTCTTTCTTATTTTTCAGGTGCTGGTACTAGCTGCAATGACCAACATGTGATTTGCAGACAGGAACCCCATAGAACAAAAGATACTTTATAGTGAGAGTCTCCATCCTCTACCAGCTCTTT
>NW_021152232.1:0-439 GCF_002837175.3 Physeter macrocephalus | reverse complement strand
TATTTACAAAACAGACTCACAGATATAGAGAACAGATTTGTGGTTGCCGAGGGGGGAGGGGGCTGGGGGAGGGAAGGATTGGGAGTTTGGGGTTAGCAGATGCAAACTACTATGTATAGGATGGATAAAGAACAAGGTCCTACCGTAGAGCACAGGAAACTATATTCAGTATCCTGTGATAAACCATACTGGAAAAGAATATGAAAAAGAATGTATATATATATATATAACTGAATCACTTTCCTGTACACCAGAAATTAACACAACATTGTAAATCAACCGTGCTTCAATAAAATATAAATAAATTTTAAAAATAATAATATCAATAAATGTAGGCTAAAGCTAGAGAGTAAGTTTGAAGAAACTAATAAAGAAGCAATAAAACCCAGAAAATGCTAAAACAACATGATCCTAAGTGAACTAAGTCAGAGAAAGACAA
>NW_021152231.1:2163-2482 GCF_002837175.3 Physeter macrocephalus | reverse complement strand
CCTTTTTCCTCTAGTCAAACTCTGCACCGAAACACACATGTGTAAGGCGACACGCACGCTTGCGCATACACCTGCAAGAGTTCATAATTGAATGAGAGTGACACGTCTTAGTACTCACACGTGCCTGTAAGTATGTAGACGTACTTTTTTATGTGTGCGCCTGCCCAGCTGATGTTAGGAGAACGGCAACTGGACGCTGCCCAGTACGACGGCCAGATAATTCACAGATGCACTTGTACAAGGGAAGTGGCTGTTACTGTATTTTTTTCATTATTCGGTGGTGGTTCCTCCTCTCTTGTCCCCGCTTCTTCGACATCTA
>NW_021152231.1:0-941 GCF_002837175.3 Physeter macrocephalus | reverse complement strand
TCCCGTGTCTCTCCGGCCGTGCCTCTCTCCCCACATATTGGTTTCTCTGCAGAAAGAAGGAGAGGCAGAGTGCAGAAAAACCCTCAGAGGAAGAGGCAACTACAGTGCATTTCCGCGCTGTCCAGGCAGTGCCACGGAAGTGATAGACTACGAGCTGTTTGACGAATATAACAAGCCCAGAGTCACCTGCGTGTCGGTAAGGAGCTTCTCTGCTTCGTCCCTTGGAAAGATCTCTCTCTATGTGCCTGTGCGCTCGCTACTCATACAGCGAAACAGCACAGAGTGGTGAAAAGTGAAGTTTCACTACGCGTTTTCCTTGTGTTGCCCGCCGTCTCTCAACCGGGGGGGGGGAGCGCCTGATAAAGAGCGTAGCGCTTTGCTGCAGGATAACCACCTGCGAATGCCAAAGCAACTGCCATCGCACAAAAGTGCGTAATATACGTTTTGTGAATGGACGTGACCTTCCTCTCCCTCCACACGCACATCTTCTTTTGTAGCGGCTTACCGCCTTGAGAGGCACTCACGTGCAAACACAGGCCTTTACACGTAGCCGTCTACGCCTGGCGAGTGCCATTGGCAGAACCCTGTGTCTCCCCACAGCTAGGCCGACACACTGACTATACACTGGGACGACCACGAACACACACGTCTACAGACACGTTTGTCAACACGTACATAAACACATCTGCACGTTCTGGTGGACCGGCACGTAAGCGCATGTATATGCATACTGCATGGTCCACGAGATAGGATGGTGAAGAAGTGCAGAGACGTGGACTGAAGCAATGGACCAGTGGCCTGTGAGTCTGGAAGGACACTGCGTGCGTTCTTTGGGCAATATAAGGAACTGTTGCTTGCAACCACGCGTCCGCAGTATCAATACACGTGAATAAAAGAAAGGGGAGAGGTGCATGTAGTGGGAAGCTAACATGGACTTTCTT
>NW_021152230.1:752-2482 GCF_002837175.3 Physeter macrocephalus | reverse complement strand
AAACATGAAGTTCGTACGTGTATACGCAAGGCAAATCGCACCAGTGCGAAGTTGAGATCGCAAGCGTCTACGTGTGAAGACACATTGACGGATATAATATAATATTCTGAAAGAGGACACGTAAAGCGGCAAAAGTCTGTTTCTTCTAGTGTTTGTGTCAGTGAAGTCAAAGTAAAATAGTGCCATGGACGTACGGCTGTCAAGCTTCTTCAGACTGCCAGGCAGCCATAGCAGGTTATTCACCTGGATGGTGAGCGCTCTCTGTGTTTGAAGAGGGGGGCGTGTGAGACAATCTGAATCTCCGTTGTGGAATTGTACGAACGTTCGATTGGTGATCTATCTGTATCGAAGATACAGGGACTAAAAATAGATGCGTGGTATCTGCTGTGCAGGCTATTATTAAGCAGTGCGGCATAAATGGAGATGACGAGACGCTCATTACATACATGTGTGGAGGAGGGGCTACGTAAATATCAGCTTCACATTACCGACATATGTATAGCTGCGCATATATGCACGTGCGCACAGATGTATGCATGTATATCTGCACAGATACATACATGGATATATATACATATATATATGTACGTTTGCGAATAGGTACTGAGTGGCGTTTTGTGATAGAGGCAGAGTTGATCCGGACAATAAACTGGGCCTCGCTCTGTGTTTCCAAGAACCGTGGACGAAGGAGTCTTCCATCTCCTGCCTCTGTGTACGTACACACATGTACGCGTCTCAGTATGTATCCACGTGCTAATGTCAGATAACACATGTTGTGCCTGTTTTGTTATCAGTGTGGGCGCAGAAGCTGCGCTCCAAGCGGGAGGATGATTCGGATGCAGGTTTGCATAGCAGCGCGTACGTGTCGTTTGTAAAGGATTTAGTGGGACATAAGAGAACAATTGAGCAACGGCTCTACAATTGGAAGCCACTCGTTTCGTGTGCATATCCTACATGCGTGCTAGGGAAAGCTGAACAGTAGCATTGGTTAAAAACACCATTAGAAGACGGGTGCACACAAACATCCCATTTCTACCACCGTTCACGGTGGCAACCTACTATCGTGGCGCACTACTACACCCTACCGTTGAAACTCACGTATAAGGGGGGCACCTGCGTCCTCTACACGTGTGGATATACACTTTCATCATTCGACGCATGTATCCTTCATTGTGCTACGGCCGAAAGAGATGGTCAACTTACGCGCAACGATCCAATACCGACGCAGCACGGGCTCCCTGTAGAGTATCTGAACATCTCTGAAGGTGCAACTGGTAGCCCTGCTACGGGTACAGTGATGTTCTGTACGAAGCATAAGGCAAGACGGGTATTTCTTCCAAGCAGCATGTGTCCGCCTGACAGTCAAACTCGCGGAGCTGACATACATGTAAATAACTGAATACACCCCTTGGGCAGCACGTGCCGGAGGGCAGATTGAATCACAAAGTATATACTTCAGTGTCTTTGATTTTCTTGCAGCACTACAGTAGTGATGTCCTCCACAGGTCGGAATCGGGGCAGCTAGCCTAATGGCACTTTTGACGTCAATCACTACACCGCTTACGCAGCAAATACATCTATACCAACTAGGAGGCAAATACACCGTTCCTTCATGCACAAAATATTAGAGGCCATTACGTCTCTTCAGGAAGGCAAGCACTACTTTATACTGAAGCAAGGAAGCTGCCTACTGTGAAAGGATAGTGAGCAGAAAGCACCGGATTTACGAC
>NW_021152230.1:0-439 GCF_002837175.3 Physeter macrocephalus | reverse complement strand
TGTAGACGACCTCTACGCAGGGGAAACCATGTGTCAACCTATATCTTGGAGTGGTCGCTTCATAAGACGGTCTACAGCAGTTCACATTCTGGTTTTATACGACGCCTTGATTCCTTCTACACCGCTCCACTGATGAAGTGATGCGAGTTTTGATGTGTAACGTTCAGCGACCACTTATTTGTAGCGGTCACCGATGTATTACGCTACTGTTCTACGCAGTTATCCCCTGTTTTCCCATGAAGTATCGGATTTTTCGCATTGCTCCCCTGCATCTGTTGCGTGCCACATACTACCTTTTGGTCATCAGACGCTCATTTCTAACGTGCTACCATGAGTATCTCCTTATTGGAGATACGCGTCTGCCATCGTGTGTGTGGCGTAAGTGTCGTATATTGAGAGGTTAGCAGTGCCTATGTGGACACGGTGGCTACCTCAAATA
>NW_021152229.1:0-2482 GCF_002837175.3 Physeter macrocephalus | reverse complement strand
TTCCCGGACCGGGGCACGAACCCGCGTCCCCTGCCTCGGCAGGCGGACTGTGAACCACTGCGCCACCAGGGAAGCCCTGGAGCTATTTTAAAATGTAACTTTTGCTAATAATGCAATTAGTTGTGTCTTTTGCATAATTTGCAATAGGGTGTTGAAGTTTAAGAAGCTTCATTTTCTTTTAATTAACAACTGATCGGTAATAATAACCAAGCAGCTGCTAACGTTACCAGCCTTAACTCTTGGAGAAAAAAAAAAAGGCAGCACACACATCACTCTTCCTCCTTCTCCCCTCCCCCCTTTGAAATAGTTAATAAGAATGCCATGTATAAAATTACCCAGTTGGAGGGAACAGGAGCTGCATTCCAACATGGAGGGCAGTGGAAAATCACTCAAAATTGCGTGATGCGTCCCCTCCCCCAGCCTCCCCTCCCAGCCTTTTCCTTTCTCTCCTCCCCCCACTCTTTTCTAATTGTGGGTCTCCTAGTTTCGTTGTGGGAAGCGGGGGAGCGTGCACCGGGGTATTGCGACGTTTCAGTTTACTGTTCCCAACAACCTTTGCACATTCCATTAGCACGTTATTTATAGCTTCGTATGAGGGTCCTTTTTTTTTTTTTCCTTCTAACGATATCCCTGTATCTCTCATGATGATGCTCTCTGAAGACTGAACTGTTATTTTTAAAAAATCTTTTCCGTAAGTCGACTGCTCATTGGTTCACCCTCTTCAGCTTCCCTCCTGTCGCACTTGAAAAAGTCTGCCCGAAAATCCTCTCCAGAGATGCGGCTCAGATCAAGCAGTTTGAAAAAAGTCCCAGAGAGGCTTGGAGCCAGGATCCTGTGTCTTACAACCTGCAGTTCTAAGGCTGCCGAGAGCCCTGAACTCCGGTTGCTTGGATAAACAAGGCTTCTAGAATTCATTGCCTCCTAACTCCTCATAAGCTTCCACCTGACAAGCCTCTCCACGCGAGAGGGCTGTGTTTTCCCTAATCAATTCCTTTTTGAACCCACTTGTTAGTCAAGCATCGCGCACCGTAACTACAGAAAGGACCCCGTGTCTGGGGCATAAATTGCGAGCACCCCCCAGTTACGGATTACTTCGTTCCCCACTTGACAGGAACATAATTAGAACTGTTGATGAAATCTACCAAATTGTCCCTCCGTGGCCTCGGTGGTCAGGAAATTTGGCTGAGTCATATTGGTCACCGATGGGGAGGCTCTAAACCCTTCATATTAACTGTGTTATTAATGTGCCCGGAATTGGTGACACTTGAAGCGAGCCGGGCCCTAGTGGCACCTAGCGATGAATACATTGTCGTGCGGCGGTCAGAGTTTCAGCGAGGAGAACATGCGAATAAAATTCCCGAGTGCGTGTGTGTCGGTGTGTTTGCTGTGGGCCCATGGAGGCTTTCATTTCAAAACATGGCCTTTTTGAGGCCTCTGCTGATCCCACAGCGTGTGCCGTTATGGAGCTGGCTGCTATTTTAGCCACTGCTTCATCCCGTAAATCCTCTCAAAGGTGAGAAGGCTGTGAAGTAGAATGGTTAAGAACCAGGCTTTTTGGAGGAATCCTGACTTCCTTGCTTATTAGTTCCGAGCTTCTAAAACTTGTTACTTGACCTTATTATTTCTCCTCACCAGTAAAATGGGAATAGTAGTAGCTCTAAGGACTTAAATGAAAACATTTCTGAAAGAATTCAGCACAGGGTCTGGTTAGTGGCCAATGAATGGTCCTGTGATGATGATGATGATGATTGATTATAATGAACAGCAGCCTAAGCCCTCCACCCTCGGCGATTTCTTCTCATGTTTGCATATATGTTCAGAGACACCCTTCAGCGTGGCAGGAGCGCTGGGGCTCTTTGAGAAATGGTTATACTATTGGAGAAAGAATAAACTCTGCAGGTTAATAATGCCAAGAGGCTGTTGATTGTACATTGAATTCCAGAGCCATTCTGTCAGTGCAAAGCACATTTACTGAGATAGCTTCATCTTCTTCTAAAATAAAAGAGTGAAACAAGTGTAATTTAAGCATATACCTATGTCCCTATATCCCCTTGTTTTTCCTGTCTTTCACAGGATCTGAGCCCCTTCTCTGGTCATATTCCCCAAGATGACCCTTAACGCTGCATTTGTATCCCTAAGCATAGAGCTTTGAGATACTAGTGAATTGACAAATGTTAACTGAGCTATGTACCACGATCAACTGTTGTAAAAACAATGTAGAGGAAGATGATGGGCTAAAAGATGTGCCACTGGTGAAAGGACATTGTTCTTCACATATGGGGTCCAGCATCACGGAAAACACAGTCGTGAAGTTCCTGGTCACTGAAATAAAGCCTTTGGTTTCATCTGTTAATTAGACGTGAAAAAATTTTTTAAATAACTTTTTTATGACCAGTTGTCTTTTTGGGGTTAATGCCTTGTGGCTAGGTTTTCTACTTATAGAAAATACAAATTCTAACACATGTAGAGATAACAAGCAAGC
>NW_021152228.1:0-2483 GCF_002837175.3 Physeter macrocephalus | reverse complement strand
CATATATGTGCGTGTGTCTCTTTGTTTGTATATCTACATGTTTGGAAGCAAACCTGTGAACAACCCCGTACATATGATGTTTTTGTAGATACCAAACATTTTTCATCCATAGCGGTATGGATATATACTGTTCAATGGACACAGCTGCCTTACACGCCTGCAAATGTCCAGTCCTTACTTACGTAGATGCAGCGTGTAGGTACGTCGTCCTCGCTTGCACCTTCCGCTGCTTTGAAGCATTGATAGTAGTCATCAAAAGATCATCGATATTCAGGGGTTATCATTATAATTGCTTTGCTATTATAACTACGTAAGACTACTCTCAATTCTGTAAAGGAACGTGTGTATTTCGTATAGTTGCACGCAGAGACATAGGCAATGAGCTGTACAAGCACTGCTATGTATACACGTACACGCACATATCCACGTGTGCTTCCCTGTATGTGTACGCAGATATATTCTTGCATGTATATGCACACGTCGTACGCCCCCCAGTTATATAAATATTATGTACACGCCTTTGTCTATTTTGTCGTGTGTATATGTGCGGAATCGTGTTTTTTGTTTAAAAAGTAGCCACACACCCGTACACGTGTATACGTCTATGTTTCCTCCACGGCGACGCACTGGCCTGTAGAGGTACGTGCCTCTGTGTGTGCACCCATCCATACATATACATATATATTCATTTACGTGGAAATATGGGGAAGTTATCAAATTCGTACGCGTATGGAAGCACCTATGCGGTAAAGAGCGCCTTTAGTATACCTCTGAAGAGCGCGGGCAAGCTTTTCCTTAACACGTAGCACAGGTGATGAGCTCTCTGTTTCTTGTCTTTTTGGGTTAATAGTCTCCACACGTTTGCAAAGAGTGAGTTGGAACTCTCCATACGTTCAGAAGCGGGAATCTGCACTAGACTTTTCATTTTCTCGTTCTTGCTATGTACACCTCATCACGCACACCAGCAGGCCACTTGCATATCCACTGTGACTGTTTCTACGCAGAAACGCAACGTATTTACAGTGTCTTCCTCAATACGAATTTATACAGGAGTATAGTACATGAGGATATATGCATATTCCCACGAATACGTATACGTATGTATGTACAAAACACAGCCATTTGCGTATCCACGCAACTCATTACAATGTAGCAGTGTTACACGAGGCAGTGCGTGCCTGTATATTTGTGTATCTACACACATACATACAGACATACATAGAGAGAGAGAAGTCAGGAAAGATGATCTTTTCCTGTCCTGTGCATCAGTGCGAATGTATACAAGTTCACTATATGTACATAGATGTATCTCTATATGTTCTGATATCCGTGCGACGGTTGTGTTAGTCCAGATGTGTCAGAGCGCACGTTTTCAGGGCCTGCAGCAAGACTGTCGACATTCTTAACCGTCAACAGATTTACGAGGGTATATATATATGGACATGCGTAGGTGTGTCTACGCACATGCATGAGCGTTAGAAAATGTGTGCTAAGTAGCTCTACGGAAGTATTACGTATACACCCACCGTATGTGTCATTCTCTCTTCGATAGTGAGTGTGGGAGGTTCTGCTATCGCATGCTGCTGTTCATGGGAGGACAACGACGTGAAGTAATACATCTACCCCACGCGGCTCTACAGGCGTAGTACCGTGGGATGCTGACCGGGAAGAAGCCATCTCAACAGCCGTATATAAATCTGCACATATTTATTTTTATGTGCGTAGATAGAAGTCTACGTAGATTTATATGGTCCCCTCACTTCCGTGTTGGAGCTAGGGACGTATCTAGCGGCTGTTGTGGGTGCATCGGCCATACGCAAATGTACATATATATATATATATAAGGAGAAGTCTGCATCTACATATATGTGCATATCTATATGTATGGTAAAAGAGAAGTGTACATCTTTGCATTTGGTCTCCGGTTCCTATACTGGAACAAGGGAAGAGACGCTTGGGGCTGCCCATGTGAGGCAGCCTAAGGCAACTGGAAATTCGTGTGTACGTGGTGGAGTTGTGTTTCCTCCCTGGACCATGCAGAACTTGTAGGAAGACGTGTAATTCTATATATGTTTGTAGTTGTGTGCTTCTGCGTGTCTCTTCCAAGTCGGTTACGCCTTTTTGCGCTGAGACTGGAAATCGATGTCCTTGCCGTTAAACGAGACGTCCGACTGTCGGTTGCGTGTCGGTCAGCACATATCCCCTCTTCCCCCACCCCGACACACACACACACACACGCACATACAAGCGCGTTGCAGTTTACATATATGGGCGTTTCTAGGTATACACAGTTCACTTCTCTTTCGTCTGTTCTACTTCTCTGTCAAATGTGTATCTAAACTCAGTGATATCCACTACATTCCTTTCTCTATATATACGTGCATACATAGATTCATACGTTTGGGATCCCTGTGTACTTTCCATCATTGTCATTCCTCCCTGCTTGTGGTCTCTATCTTATTTTTGTGTAGTAGGTCCAGATA
>NW_021152226.1:0-2483 GCF_002837175.3 Physeter macrocephalus | reverse complement strand
AAAATTATTATGAACTCATTGGTTCAATCAAACTACCACCTAAGGTTGTTTTTCAAATGCTTTTCATGTATACTGTGAGTGTTGGATTGTGTGTATAGACGTGGGAAAACTCAAAAATAAGAACTTCATATAATGGCATTATGAAAGTAATACTGCACGTTTGTGAGTCTATATTGTATGGTGTTGTCTCACTTGATTGTTACAACTATGATATTTAGAGCAAAAAGGATTCTTATGTGCACTTCCTATATATAAAGAAGCCGCAGCCCAGAGACATTAAGTGTCTTACTTTAAGAAGGTGGAGGAGCTAGGACTGGACCCTGGTATTTCCGACTTTTCATGCAATGTCCTTTCCAAAAAATTTTTGCTGCCAACACCTTGCCAGATTACTGAGAGGAAATGAGGCTTTTAAAGAGCTGCGTAAAAAAGGAATGTCTAAAAATACCACTTGCCCTCTTGAATATCTGTCTAAAATCACCTCAGTAAGTCTTAATCATGAGAACAAAATGAAAACATATTTCAAATGCCTAGATATTGTCTTAAAATTTTACTTCCTCTCAAACAGCACCATTTCACAGCAAGCTGCCATTTTTTCCTAGCAACTGCCATCCACAGATTGTATTTCTGAAGGGTGTTCACTGTTGCCCGTTTTGTCTTTTAGCAACAGATCAACTCCTAGCAACCATGATCGGATACAGCGTCTCCGGCAAGAATTTCAGCAAGCAAAGCAGGATGAAGATGTGGAAGATCGGCGACGTACCTATAGCTTTGAACAACCCTGGGTGAGTGTTTGGTGCCTTGGCACAGTTGTAGGAAGTCCTGCAACTTCCCTGCAGTAAAAGCCACTAAGCTGTGACCTCAGACCTTTATGAAACAAGACAAGATGGAGCCAAATTCCTTTGACCTTTAGCATATCGACCTTTTCCTCATTTCCATCTGGGTTTCATCACTGCTAATTTCATTTTATATCTTGTTGCACCATCTGTCCGTTGCAGAATAGGTTTCACTTGCCTGATGACAAGACAGAGCAGAGTATTCTGACTCTCAACTATGCATTTTTTAAAGTTTAGTTAAGTATTTTTCTGTATACATTTTTCTGAGAGTCAGAGCCTGAATAAATCAGTTCAACACGTCTATGGCGTATCTACTCTACGCAAAGTACAGTATTTAGAGATTCTTGATTCTCCCCCGTCTCCTGTGTGCATTTGTTGAGCCCCTGCCAGGTCTCTGCCTCTAGCCCGTCTCCAGTCCTCCCTCCCATCGCCGCCAGAGGGACCCTTCTACAGCAGCGCTCTGAATGGCTTCTTAATGCCCCCAAGATAAGTCCAGATTCCACAGTGTGACAGGCTAATTAATCCTCCCAATCCAGCCCCAGACTTGGGCTCTGATCTTGTGCTTTGCCTTAGAGATGATGTCACTTCTGGGAATGGGAGGCATTGGAGCAGATTTGGGGGTTCAATATGATGCGAATTGTGAAGGCTTTCCTTGGAAACCTGAGAGAGTCAACTAGAGATGAGTAAATAAGCTGCCTGAGGCAGGAAAATCTAACTGAGGGTATTAGTAAGTCCAGTCAACATGATAGTGTGACCATAGCCAATAATGCTTTGAGGACAGGGAATAGAAAAATAATTTTTTAAAAATTAATTAACTTATTTATTTTTGGCTGCATTGGGTCTTCGTTGCTGCGCACGGGCTTTCTCTAGTTGCAGCGAGTGGGGGCTCCTCTTCCTTGCGGTGTGCGGGCTTCTCGTTGCGGTGGCTTCTCTTGTTGGGGAACACGGGCTCTAGGCGTGCGGGCTTCAGTAGTTGCAGCACGCAGGCTCAGTAGTTGTGGCTCGCGGGCTGTAGAGCACAGGCTCAGTAGTTGTGGCGCACGGGCTTAGTTGCTCTGGGCATGTGGGATCTTCCCGGACCAGGGCTTGAACCTGTGTCCCCTGCACTGGCAGGTGGATTCTTAACCACTGTGCCACCAAGGGAAGTCCCGGAAAATAATTTAAAAAAAAAATTTTATCTTATTGAAGAATAGTTGATTTACAATGTTGTGTTTACTTCTGCTATCCAGCAAAGCGATTCAGTTATACATATATATCTTTTTCATATTCTTTTCCGTTATGGTTTATCACAGGATATTGAATAGAGTTCCCTGAGCTATACAGTGGGACCTTGTTGTTTAGAAAAATAATTTTTTAGTTGAATTCTGTGATGAGGATTGGCAAGACAGGCATGGCAGAAAGTCAAGGAAGGCAAGCCTGGTGAGGATACTGGTGAAGCGCTGCCCCGTGTGGGCAGGGTGGTCAGTACAGCTCAGGCATGAACAGTATTGGGAACAGGGATGAACCGGTGGTCAGTACTGCTCTGATAGCCTGGGAGGCTGCTGGGAGGGGATCTGGGGGTGCCAGCAGTCTAGGGTTATAAAGCTTAGGAGGCTGCGGTCAAAAGAGTGTATTTTTGGAGTCCAGGAATATCCGGATGATGATGGGATC
>NW_021152225.1:2160-2484 GCF_002837175.3 Physeter macrocephalus | reverse complement strand
TAGTAAAGATGATGCAAAATCTTGGAAATAGAATGGAGAGAATACAAGAAACGTTTCACAAGGACCTAGAAGAACTAATGAGCAAACAAACAGTGATGAACAACACAATAGATGAAATTAAAAATTCTCTAGAAGGGATCAGTAGCAGAATAACTGAGGCAGAAGAACAAATAAGTGACCTGGAAGGTAAAATAGTGGGAATAACTACTGCAGAGCAGAATAAAGAAAAAAAGAATGAAAAGAATTGAGGACAGTCTCAGAGACCTCTGGGACAACATGAAACGCACCAACATTCGAATTATAGGGGTCCCAGAAGAAGAAGAG
>NW_021152225.1:0-210 GCF_002837175.3 Physeter macrocephalus | reverse complement strand
AGAGAAGAGCTAACACCTATCCTTCTCAAACTCTTCCAAAATATAGCAGAGGGAGGAACACTCCCAAACTCATTCTACAAGGCCACCATCATCCTGATACCAAAACCAGACAAAGATGTCACAAAGAAAGAAAACTACAGGCCAATATCACTGATGACCACAGATGCAAAAACCCTCAACAAAATACTAGCAAACAGAATCCAACAGCAC
>NW_021152224.1:0-2484 GCF_002837175.3 Physeter macrocephalus | reverse complement strand
GCCCGCGTACCGCAAAAAAAAAAAAAAAAAAAAAAAAAAAAAAAGAATATTCCAAGGAGATCTGATTGTTCACTGGTGGCCAGTTTCAAGAAGTGTATGCTGATGGACACAAATCCCATCTCTGCCTTTCTGCACAGGCTCCATCCAGCCTCAGCAGGGAACTGCGTCTCATGGAGAGTGGCCCAAGAAATGGCTGCAGGAAACAAGCCCTTGTTTTCTCCATTTATCGAAAAAAAAAAAAAAAAAAGCCCGTTCAGTGAGTAGTTTTGGGGTGTTTTAGGAAGGTCTTTCCCTTCTTCATTCTCATGGAAAAACCATAACTAGCCTCTATCCTCTACCTGTGTGGTATATCATAGTACCCTTTCCCCTGTGTCCCAGCAAGGCTGATCCTTTGCTCCTCCATCCTGTTCATGGGTCCATGGCCTTTCGCTGTATCTTCAACATTTATCATAGTCACTGCTCTCCAGCTGCAATCCTGCCCCTACAGACAATGAGCTTCTTAAGGGCAGCATCACATGATGCCCAGTATACAACCAGGAGCCAATCAGTTCGGTGAAATACATAAACAAATGGAAAACACAAGCAGGTGCACATTCCAGCTCTGATCTAAATACCTTTTTAACTAGATGAGCCTCAGTATATGAATCTGTACAGTCAGTCCCCTCATTGACCACATAAGATTGTTGAGATCATTAAATGAGCCAATAGATAACAAAAAGGCTTTGTAAAGGTAAAATGCCATACGAATAGAAAGAGTTATTGTTGAAGAATATACTCCGTTTAATTCTGGATAGCATAAAAATCAAGTCCAGAACTGTTTTTTAAATACCATCCAACCTAAGTTTAACAATAAAAGAGTTGAAATAGGAAAAGAGATGAATGGATGCATTCAGAAGTGCAAATAACGTTTTTAGCTGAGAAAAGAAACAAGCGGCGGCATTTGTAGTATATTACTACAGTACAGGAGACATCAAATTCGTGATGGGAGAGGAGAGGAAAAGGATAGGAAAAGAGTAGGTTATGATAGGATAGAAGAGAAGGAGAGGGCAGATAAGGGAGTTGGGAACACACAAAGATGGGTATAGCAGGAGGGGGAACCCTTATTGTCTAACACATTCTGAGTAAATGAGGTGGTGATCTTACTTAATCCTTAAAACCACCCTGTGAAGATGGTATTGCAACCCCATCTTCAAAATGGCAAAATCCAGAAACTTGGAGACAGTAAGTGAGGTGACGCTTGGGACTGTAAGCTCTACGAGGTCAAGAGCATTTCCCTATGCCTGGGGAAATACGTGGCACATCACAATCACCTTAGATATAATTTATGGAGGAATGAAGGAATGAATGTAGCACAACTGTTAAGTGGCAAAGCCGGAATTTCAACCACAGGCTGATTAGGCTTGAAGCTCTTTCCACTATCCCACAATCAAGTTTATATTAAGAGTTTGTCATTTATAAAAGCTACAAGACCAGCAAAATTCAGAAAATGATGTAACTGTCCACATCTGTGAAATAGAATAATTAGCCACCACTGAATAAACATAAATACAAATATTAACACTATGTCATAGGTCCTAAAATTTCCTAACAGGAAAGAGCTCCGGTTGACTGTATGGTAGGGTGGGTACAGGTTGGTAGTGAGTGTTGTTCTATTTAGTTATAACTGTCTGGCTTAAATGTGAATTAGAGAGAGTAGTTATCCCATAGAAGTCTCACTCCAATAACAGATGCCTATATTTTAAAAATTAGCTTTATTGATGCATAATTTATGTGAAATAAAATGAACCTATTTAACTATATTCATTATTAAGTTTTAGCAAATGTATACACTTGTGCAGCCACCACCATCATCAAGATACAGGACATTTCTATCACTCCTAAAAAGTCCTTTATGATGTTTTTCAGTGAATTTCCTTTCTCCCAACTCCCACTCAAGGAAACCACTGATCTGATTTCTGTCATTATAGATTAGTTTTCTCTATTCTAGAAATTCATATAAATGTAATCATACTATATGTAATGTTTGGCCTCTGATGTCTTGCACCCACCATACTAATTTTGAGATGCATCCAAGTCATTGTATGTATCCGTACTTTATTCCTTTTTATTGCTGCTATTCCATTGTATGGATTTATCACAATTTGTTTATCCATTCACTTGTTAATGGACATTTGGGTTGATTCCAGGTTTGGGCTATTGCTGTAAATAAAGCTCCTGTGAACATTCATGTGTAGGACTTAGTACAAAAATGTGTTTTCATTTATTTTAGGTAAATAACAGTGGAACTGCTAGGCCTAGGGTGATAACATGTTTAACTCAATAAGAAATAGGCTGTTTGCCAAAGTGGCTATACCATTTTACCAACCACCAGCTTTCTATGAGAATTCTATTTGTTCTACATTGTTGTCAACACTTAGTACTGTCAGATGTTTTTGAAAAATTTTAGCCATTGTAGTAGACAGTCTCATTGTAGTTTTAATTTGT
>NW_021152222.1:0-2484 GCF_002837175.3 Physeter macrocephalus | reverse complement strand
GTGAAAATTTTGCACATCAAAGGATCAAAGTACTTGGTCTAAATACCTTGGCACTGCTGACAGACGGCAGAGGAGCTTGACTCACTAATCTTTTTATTTGCACTTCTTCCTAATGGGGTATTCCTTTTAAACTTATAAGAAGCGGGGGGGCTTCCCTGGTGGCGCAGTGGTTGGGCGTCCGCCTGCCGATGCAAGGGATCGGGTTCGCGCCCATCCATGACTCTATTTCTGTTCTGTAAATAAGTTCATTGGTACATTTTTTTCTTTTTTAGATTCCTCATATAAGCAATATCATATGATATCTGTCTTTCTGTGTCTGACTTTCTTCACTCAGTATAACAATCTCTAGGCTCATCCATGTTGCTACAAAACCCTTAATTGTTAAGGATAACTCTCAATTTTTTCCAGTACCATCAGCAATTCTTTCTGGAAGACATGTGATAACACTTTTTAAGCAGGGATATTGAGACCAAGGCTCCTGACCTGCAAACAAACAAAACATCATTCATATAGTGAAAAGTTTGCACATCAAAGGATCAAAGTACTTGGTCTAAATACCTTGGCACCCACTGTTGACAGACGGCAGAGGAGATTGACTCACTAATCTTTTTATGTGCACTTCTTCCTAATGGGGTATTCATTTAAACTTATAAGAAGCGGGAATGCATCATGGAACACACCAATCTCTACCACAGTTTCTGAAGCAGCAAAAAAACAAAACAAAACATGATGAACCCATCCAAAGGGTTCTGTCCACATTGTTACAGTAGTTTCCCTCGCACTGTGAACCCTTTTCAAATCCTATCACTTGAACCAACTTTTATTTTTTTCAACAAAAATAATGTTAATCTGCAGTCACATGCCCCAGTAATATTACACTATTCCTTGTGCAAGTATGTAGGGATTCAAGGAGCTATGGGAGGCTATCATGAGAGGTTGCCTAGAGTAATTAGGACATTTCATTTAATGTTGGCTCTTCTTCCTAAGCTGTCTGCTGTCTTCTTCTTTTTGTAGCAACTAGCATTGAGAAAGTGGCCAAGATAAGGCCCTTCTCTTTTACTGCCCATGAATGTAGCTGTGATTAACCCCACCGACCTTGGTGCTTCCAGAATCCCCTGAACCTACTGACCCTCCATGCATGGCATGACATAGTTAAGGAGAGTGACGTGTATACTTGTAGAGAGCATGCTATAAAATTTTCGACTCTTCCTTTCCTCATAATTCCAAAGAATAGATTTCTTTGGATTTCTGCTTAATGCTGCTGGAGTTGGTACATAAGTTGTGGGTGGTATCAGGGCACACCAAAAGAGAAGGTAACTGCACAGAAAATACAAGCAGGTACATTTCTGTATAGTTTCAAGCAGCTTATTTGCTATATCGACCATGGTGACATGTTGACCCTTCCTCTTTCTACTAGCAGTACAACAAACATAAAGGATATTTAGGTTGCTTGTTTTATCCCCACCTCTCAAAATTGATCTGCATGCACATATAGGACAATGAAGGGCAATTTCTACCATCTTAACCAATACTTGAGAACTAGAAAATGTCCAGATTTTTCCGGGGATTATTTTCATATTCCCCAATCAGGCCTATGAAGGAATCTTACCTATTGTGTTTAATGAAGTCATATCTCTGACGGCATCCCGTCATCAACAAAACTGGAAAGAAATTTGAAGTGTCTTAGATTTTACCATATTTGAAATTCCAATATTTTAGCCTGACACGTTTTTGGATTTTAGAAAAAAAATTTTAAATGAGACAAAAAATCATTTTTATGACACAAAAACACAGCAATAATTTTGTATTTTTATCTGTTCCACTTGCACACAAAAGTCTCATGGGGTTATGTAAAGCAGTCCTGTTGGGTGCTGTGGATGGTGCAAGTATGGATTAAAGCTTAGGGATCTTAAGCTTCAGTCACCTGAAACTTTTAAATTAAGATGCAAGCAATCCTGTCCAATGTTTGAACAGAGCAAGACACTGTCTTTATTTTATTTGTCAGGTAATTAATCTCTCTTTTGCCCCAAGGAGAGAAACAACTGGCATCTTCCATCAATGTGCTGTACAAAAATCTTTGAACACATAGTGCAAGCAGAGGCTGATACAAGATGTGAAAAAAAATGAGAGACCCTTGTGGCATTTACTCCTAAGTTATTGCAATCTCCCATTTAAAATGTGGGATAATCAATCTTCTGAGGAAAAAAGCCCAAGGAAGATTTTTGCTTCTGTGGAATAATGGGATTGCTAAAGATTTCAGGAGGCAAGATGAATTCATGAGAATGGCCATGAGAAATCAGAGAAAAGTCAGATCCACGGATGAAGAGATGTTTACCTCTGTGAATCAATAAGAAGTAGGAGCAAATGAAAAGAAAGCTGAATACAACATTTTCTGAATAAATGTAACCTTTCAGCTGTCATAGAAAAATTAATATTCACTATGATACAACATATTTAGTTTAGAAAGTTAATGTAAATTTAAAG
>NW_021152221.1:2168-2484 GCF_002837175.3 Physeter macrocephalus | reverse complement strand
TTATTATGATTAAAGATCCTTTCTCCCCACTCCCAGGAGAGGACAAGGGGCTTCTCGCTGGAGGTTTTTTAATGACTTGGGGAAAGGCTCAAATATCACCCCATTACGGTAATCCACCCCAGGGACAAACCACACAAGAATATTATGAATTTATTTTATTTTTCTATCCTTGCAAAGGTAATACTCAGCTCATTAGAATATGAAAACTATGCTGTCAAATTTCAGAATTACATGGATGAAGAAAATCACCAAAGTGGCATCATATCATGTGCGTTATAGTTGTATTGACTATATTAACTATATTGTGTTAACAATA
>NW_021152221.1:0-1005 GCF_002837175.3 Physeter macrocephalus | reverse complement strand
CGCCAGAGGGGCTCCTCAGAGGCCGCTGGACTTCAGAGACTCCTGTTTGTGCTAGAGGGTGAGCCTTTCAAAGAGATACTCGCCCAGCGCAGCCTGCGGACCAGCCAGCCTGCGGAGCTTGGTCAGGTGGTCGCCCATCTTCTTGATGAGTTTCACCTGCTCCTCCAGGAAGCGGGTCTCCAGGAAGTCACAGAGGTGGGAGTCCGTGCGGGCAGAACCCAGGGTGCACAGATCCGATAGTGCCTGGTTCAGGTTTTTCTCCCTAAGAATGGCGGCTTCCACAGCGTCCTGGGTTTTACCCCACTCATCTTGAGAAGGCTTCCACGCATCCTGGAAGAGGGCGCGGCCGTAGCACTGGTTTTGCATTCTCAAGAGACACTGGGTGCCCTCACACTTCTCCTCAGCCAGTTGGCAAAAAATGTGGCCCACACTGTCCAGAGTCTCATTGCTGCTCTCGGCATAGAAGCTCAGAGAGAGGTAAGTGTCCACAGATGCATGTTGAACAGGCGGTGGACAGCGGCCTCCACCTCGATGGAATAACTCTGACGAAGCTGGGAACTCGTGGTTGATCAGTGATAAGGAGCTAAGCTCAAAAAACGGTGTTGGACTGTTTTGGAGGCTGAGGATAGCTGAGTGGCTGATTCTAAAGGTTTCGATTGGAAGAAAGGTTGGAGGGTGGTCGGGGGCTGGAGCAAGGAGCGTCCCTGGGTCTGTTCATTCCAAACACTGTTGAAGCAAAAGACAGATGTGCAGGACCGCCGAGCGCACTGCCTCAAATAAGCTTTGATATAAACGAACAAGAAGTTCAAGCAAGGACAAAACTTACCCTTCTCCCCACCAAAATAGCTGGCGATACTAGAATCTAGATCTGGGAAGGGATTCTTCCATTACGTTCTTAACATTCCAAGCCACTAGGGCAGTGGTTCTCAAAGTATGGTCACCTTGTAACCAAACAGTACCCTATGGGGCCTTCCTAGGACAGACCCATCCCCCATATCCTCTGCT
>NW_021152220.1:0-2485 GCF_002837175.3 Physeter macrocephalus | reverse complement strand
AGAGGGTAATTCACAAGAAATTGCCGCCCATCTGTTGTGGCCTTTTTTCTCAAGCGGTCTCGGTCACTACAGGGCACTGCTATGTCTATGCGGCCAGCACTGCCAAAAAGATACATGATGTAATTGCACAGGCAGAAACAATGAGGCAGGCGATACCGGTTACGCCGCCAGTGCAGTACGGCAGCGCTTATGCAATTACTGACGCCTCCACGTCTCGCGAGATGTGTACAAAGCAGCTCTCACGGTGCACGTTTGGAAGCAGTACTTTCTTGCTGCTCTTGATTGCAAGTCAGGCGTACCTAAGCAGATATTTGGTGCCGGCTGGCCCTGGATGATTCGTGAGTGTCCTGGAAATTCCGTGTTTCATAAGGGATGGGAACGCTATACGATAAACCAGTGTGGTTGAGTCGTTTGAGTCGAGTTCGACAACCACGTACGCACAGCGGTCAACCGCCCAAGGGAGAGGGAAAATCTCTTACTGATCTCTGTGTTTTGACCTTGTTTTCTAGCGAGAAGGCCGATGCGCAGGCGCAGAAACGTGTATCGACAAACCCTTGATAAAAACAAAACTTTCCATTTTTCAAGGACATACAGTGGCAGAAACGCAAAACGTTGTCTATTCGCCGCGCCGCGGTTCGGACAGTAGACTGACTGTCTGCTTGCCAGCGACACACAGGCCTGACGCCTCGGCGAAGCCTTTCGCCCTGATCTCGGAGAGCAGCACATGACACGTTGCCTCGTCTTTGCAGCACTGGTATGAAGTCTAAGGCACCAGTCGCCAGGCTGTCTCTATCTGCTTTCTAGTAGGAACTCCTAGGGTTCGAGTGGTGCAGAGGTCTTGAGAAAAATTGGTTTAACTACCTGTGCCGACAACTCTGGTTCTCTTGCTAGTCTGCTGCAACACCCACCTCGGGCCCCACAGTGCGCCTTCCTTCCACGCACTGGAGTCCAGGTGTCCTCTCAGTGGGCAGTGTCCAGCTACGCTGCGTGGTGGTTGCCTTACCCTGGCCTGGATGTAAAATGTCACAGCTCGTGATGCGCCCACGTCTTTGGTTACATATTGTAATGCAGGACGGTTAGAGACGTGATACGAAGTGAGGTGCACAGCCCATAAACTGTAACACACCTTGAGCACATCCTGTTCTACCGTATTATGACGTCACCCGGCCTCTCTGTTGCAAGTAATTCGCGAGCGGCCGCTGCAGACCGGGCTGCAGGGGGGTCGTGCACTACGTGCCGAGAGAATATGGTATTCACATATTGAATCCTTCTCGTCCTAGAAAGGCGAAACCAAGTAGGCCCTTGTCGAGAGCTATTTTCCATCGCCTCCGCAGCCCTCTACCACGGAGGAAGCGGAACCCAAAATGAACCTCACTGGTGTAACACATTCGTCGTACCCCCGAGCTACAGTCACACACAATGACTCGTATAGATGCGCTCCCTAGACCCAAATGATCTAATTTAGAAGGAATGTGCCTTCGCAGGACAAGTGTAGAAAACGGAGCACACAGGGTTTTGACATGCATGAGAACTCGGATCATACTTTTGCAGTGAAACACTGCAGGCTAGGGTCCTTACTGAAACATTTCTGAAACTGGCTCAAGGCCCTTCGCTGCAGAAAGAACGCAAGTGTGCTTTGTCAACGAAATAAAGGAAATACCGCACCAGCTCGGTGTACGCGGAAAATGGCATAAAGACAAACTGTCTTCATCACGTGAATAGCAGAAGCTGTTGCTAGGCACATAACAGCAGCCGCGTCTCATCCACCGAAAATCTTTCGTAGCGTCATTAGACAGACAAGCAATCGTTGATGTTCCTCGACATCCTGCGCCTTCTTTACTTACAATGTCGCAAGTTTTTGCTAAGTACGACGCTGCGCACTGGCCCTAAGGCTACTTTTGTTCAGCAGTGCTCTGCTTAAGCTGGTAAATTGAACAAACACGTACAGCTGTGTTGCTTATTATCATGTAGCCACGCAACACGCCGCTGTCATCTTCCTTGGTGGCGTTCTACCGCCGTATGTGACTTGCCAGTGCTGCCGCGCTGTTTCTGGATTCGTGTAGTTTTTCGCAGTTTTCCGAGGAACTATGACTCTGTTAATAATCAATAAAGCCCCGCTCTTCGATGACCTGCTCAGAGGTCACGTAAAGTTTCCAGAAAACCCTGTTCAAGTGGAGCTTACATGGGCAAATTTCAGTTTGGAAGGAAACCTCAATTACACAGACGGGATCTAAGTACTGAGGGCAAACTCTGCACTGGCCAGTGCTGTCAAAAGGGCTCATGAAGATGTTGATCCTCTCGGCTTCGTTTGCCGTAGAAAGAGGAAAGGTATACCAGTGCAAGTACTGGCCTCATTTCGGACCGTGCTTTATCCGGAGGTTTTTGCCCGGTTCTCTTAGTTTGGCCTACAAGCCCTTTTCAAACTACTTTCTGCTTGTCAGAAGATTTTGTTTTTTCTTGCTGGGAGTTCTACACCTATCTCTTC
>NW_021152219.1:2005-2485 GCF_002837175.3 Physeter macrocephalus | reverse complement strand
AACCTGTAGCCTTTCCTTGGCAGCCGACTGCCTTCATTCCACATGATTGAGCCCAATGACCTACGGGAATTGCTGCAATACTCAGGGAACGCTGTGTGGGCTGGGTGGAATAACGATGCTGGGCTGTCCTGTGGAACAGCTGCACATTTTCAACACAGGGGGAACGTGTCCAGACAGGGAGAAAACCGCTCAAGGCCTCCAAATGGGCCCCCATGAGAAGACAGCGTACTGTGCCACGAAGGCAACCATTCGCTGGCAGAGGGACCCAGAATGAAGCCAATCGACCATGCAGACAACAAAGGCGGGACAGTCTACAAATGTGCTCCCGTATTCCCTCCCTACACGTGCCACCAAACGCTCCTGATGGAATCCCACACGTGTTCTGAGAACCCTTCGGCCAACGTCTATTTATCCCCCCAACAGTAAACCTGTGGGCTTAGCCAGCCATCTCACGTGTCTTTTTCACTCGTCTTGCCATTC
>NW_021152219.1:0-938 GCF_002837175.3 Physeter macrocephalus | reverse complement strand
AGCATATGGAAGTGGCCAGAGCCGAGCCATGGGGCAGGAAATGCAGCCAGTACTCAGGGAATCGAAGCTCGTGTTCCCCGAGAAAAGGCCAGAAGGTGAGGGTGTATCCCCGGTGCACCAGTTCTCGTGGCCGAAACTCTAGGTTTTTGCAAAGAGGTGTTGCTTACCGCGACAAAGTTTCAACCAGGATCCGCATGGAATGTACGCCAACACCCCTCCGAGACTCCTTCGCCTGGCCTGGCCTTGCCGCACCGTCCTCACTTCACTGGTATCACGGATTATACGGATGGGCCCAGGCTGCTCTGCTGCCGGCATTCCGTCCCTGGCATTCCACCTGGCTCGGTGCGAGAGAACACACACATACTTGAGGAGGGTGCACAGGCGCACCGAGGGAACAGTCAATACCACCCAACGATGTGTGCTCTATCTCCACTAAATATATCATTTGGGGCCCGTCTAGCCTGTGTGTCCACAGCCAAATGTGAAAGCATCGTGGCGCAGATGCCTTCAGAGGGTGCGGCCATCAGGACAAAGAGCACCGTCGTCCAACAACCCCCTGGTCTCGAGCCCTGCAATTCCTCTCCTGAGCACTCTCCCCTCCATCACAGCAAAAGGATGTCTTCCTGAACCCCTGACACACCCTCAGGACAACTGTGCCCCCTTAGCCTAATAGCCACTGCCTTCTAGGGGATCACACCCGCCCTTGGCACATATATTTCCACACAATGGTTGTGCTGTCAAGGCGAAGATATATACCACAAGGGAAGGACCCTTGGCCGAATTTGACTGCCACCATCAAAAGGGACTCATAGGGACCGTGACAAAAGGCACCAGCCCGTCAGTGACGTGACCTTAGAGAAACCGTGAGGTCCAGTTCTTCTAGAAGGAACGTTTTACCCACAGCCGTGCAAAGAGAGAACCCAGCAAACACCCTAGAC
>NW_021152218.1:1745-2486 GCF_002837175.3 Physeter macrocephalus | reverse complement strand
ACAAACCAGTTTTACGAAGGATTTTCTTTTCTCACTTCGATCCACCGACCAGGGCCCATAGAAAGTACCTATAAACGTGCTTGTGTACACCTGCAGAGAGGATGAAAAAGAGAAAGGAGGGAGACATGAGAGGACACGCAAAGAGAGAAGGAAGATAAAATAAAAGAGGACTACTGCGACGACGAGAACCGGCGCTATGTCTACACGAGTATAGAAAGAGGTATACGTAGATTTAAGCAGAAAGACATAGAGACAGCTATACGCATAGAGATTCCTAGACACGTTCATAGAGAGACACGCGCGTATACATCTGTATACACGCGTATATTCGCGTATATATATGTATGTATACGTCGCAAGTAAGTGCTACACAAGTAAGTACGCAGGGTTTAATATTTAAATACGGGAACGACACGTGCACACACCAGAAGAAGGCTACAACGTCAAGAAGTGAACAGGGGAAACAACAGGACCAGCAGCGGGCGAAGGGGGCAGTCACACTATCGGCGAAGCATATGAGGAGGAAGTAGTAGCAGGAGGAAAAGCAGCAGCAGCAGCAGCATACAAGAAAAATCAGCAGGATGAAAGGAAGCAGCGGCACGCGAGGCAAAAGCCAACAGCAGCCAGACGATAATTAGTAGAAGGCTGAGCAGCCGCGACATCACGAGGTATACGGGGACATCAGCAGCGGGAGGCAGCAGCAGCAGGAGGCAACAGCAGCAGGAGGCAACAGCAGCAGGG
>NW_021152218.1:0-573 GCF_002837175.3 Physeter macrocephalus | reverse complement strand
GCTACATATATATATATATATATATATATATATATATATATATCAGATTTATATGCAAAGATAGGTGCACACAAACACATACACACAAATACATACATATGAATACACACACTCCTATATACACATTCACATATGTATATATACATATACCTCAGAACAAGTCCCCGTGAAGAAAAGAGATGTATTTTATGCGTGTAAAGAGTCACACTTGCATCGTTTTCTCTCTTTCTCTGTATATCTCTGTTCCAGATGATCTCCTCACAACCGTGTACGCAGACATACGTGTATAGCTTTGCACGCGCCTGTGAGTGTACATACACGTATATGTAAGACTCCGTCTCTCATCCCTAACTGTCTACTTGTACTTGCACATCCCCTGCTGTCTCTCTCTCCCTGCGACTTCGCCGGGCACAGACGGATGCGCATCTCTTTTTTTCGTTGGAAATGCGGCGCGTGGGCCATCTTTCATTAAAATGACTTTCGCGTACCCGTCCTGTGACGTCTCCGAGTGCATAAATACGGGGAGCAGTTGTATTCTGAAACTTGTCCACGATAATATACCGCGGTTTGTTT